>NW_018225146.1:0-4552 GCF_001263595.1 Phalaenopsis equestris | reverse complement strand
TTTGTGGATTTTTTTTTTTTATAATTTTTTTTTTTTTTTTTTGCAAAAACTTAGATTGAAATTTTGATTAAAGATAAAATAAATTTGGCTATTTGCAAATATTCAAATATTTTGATTATTATCATTCAACATTATTAATCTATAGGTGGCAGGTAGCCTTTTTATCTATACGCAAATATTTAAATATTATAAAAATTTTTAAATATTAATATTTTAATATTCAAAATTTGAATTTTCATTATGATTTTCTTGCTTTTTTAAAACCTAACAACATGCATTCCCAAGCAATAAAATTAATTTATCAAAAATTTAAAAAATGATAATTAAACTATGAACTAAATATTTAAGCTTGTTTATTTTTTGGGTCACGCTCGGACTAAAAGTAGATATAATGAATATTTAAAAAATTTATAAAAATATCTTATATTTATAATATGTGTTTTTCATTTTACACATCATATGTTATCCTTCAATATAACTAAACTATTTAGACAATGTAACAAAACTATTAGAAGTTTAGAAATATAATCGAAATAGTAAAAGGTCTTATGAATATTTAATAATTTAGTTGTAGTCTAACTTATTTGTATTTATTTGATAATTTAAACATAATATTTAAAATATTAATGATATTAAGAGAAAACATATAAGATTGAAGTTAAGAGTACATGTAAAAATAAGTCTGTGCTGATACAAAACACAAAATCTATAATAATATTCTTACACAAAATTTTCATAAGATATTGACTGCAACAAGTGGCTATGAATGAAGGAGGTAGCAACAACAACGACAACAGTGACGACAAAACTAGGAAGCCACGATGGTAGCAGTAGAAACAACAAGAAGCAGGTAGCAGGGCCAATAATGACAATAAGGATGGCCAGCATATGCAAGAGGAAAGACCTTGCATGAGATGTAAGATCACGTGTGCAATGGCAAAATTAGGAGGCGGTGATGACAATGGTGGAGGCAGGAAGCATTGACGATGGCAGCCACAATGGAAAAAACAGGAGGAAGCACCAACGGCTACTACAATACTAGAGACAACTGGCTACAATGATATGATGAAAGATGAAAGGACAGACCATACTTGTGTAAGGAGTGCAAGCCGAGCTGTGCAGGTGCAAGTTAGATTAAGTAGAAAATAAATTCAAAACCCCTAAATATCAAAGCATACACCTCGATGCGTTTGAGGCGAGGCACACCCCGACATGCCTCATCAAACATGCAGCATACACCTCATCTGAGAAACCTGAAGCGTGTGCCATATAGCACCTTTGGGCTCAATTGCAAGGCACACCTTAGGCTGCACAATTTAAATCTGTGCAGAAAGTTTCAAAATGAATCTCTGTCTCTTGAATGGACCCAACAAAAATCAACAATAATTTCATAAGATTGTTAGATGAATCAATTTCTCTCCCCAAGAAAGGTGTGCTAAGATACATGTCTCACAAAACAAACTTTGAGAATTTTGAATCTTCAAACATAACTTGAATTGCAATGTGCACATGGGGAAATTATCACAAGCCGCCAAAATACAACCAATAATGAGAACATAAAGTGCTATTAAAACATCCTCTTGGTTGTTGCACTGACCAGCAAGCAACCATTGTGGCGAGTCTATCATCACCCAACATATCTCTGTCGCACGTAGCTTTTTACAACACGCAAACAAAAACCTGGTCTGATTGAGTCGATGCTACCTAGTTGGCCCACTCCTAAGCCAGCCAATTCGACTATTTCAAGATGACTCGAACTCCTAATCAAGAAATGTCGCACGTAGCCTTCTATATTCTCATGCATGAACAAACAAGAAAACCCCGACTTTTTCCCCACCATCGAAATAATGCACAAAAAGATTGAACACTAGCAGATTGCCAAAAAATCCATCTCCGCCATATTTAGTGAAACTTATAGTAAATCTACAAATAATACTCCTTCACCAATAACAATTAAACTCAAAACCTACTATGTTCAGCACAATTGCAGGAAACTTTACATGCTTCATCTTCTCTAGTTTGCTAAGCGCAAGACAAAATAAGCTCTAAATTGGCCCCAACCATCCAGTACCACTCTATTTTCTCAATTCCAATCTCATCAGCCAAAAAAAAAAAAAAACAGAAAATATAGTAGCATTCTTCTCCAAACACAACTTCAGCGAAGTCCAAAAAAAAAAGTTCCTAGTTTTAAGCTTCGTATCAACCCAAATCACAGATTAAAATTTCAAATTAATAAAAAAAAAATATGTTTCGTAACTTGAAGATAAACCCTGACAACTGGTAATGCAAAAAAATCATGTGTAACAAGCATTTGCACAAACAACTGGTGCGAGTAACTTGCAGGAAAAAATTATCACACTCAGTGAAGCATCAACAAGTACGACTTACCACGGAAACAACGGTATTAAGCCTACATTTCCTCCGGCGATTTCCATCTCTTATTCTCCCAACGCTGAATTCCTTCAGCTGCAACAAAGCAGAATTTTCTTGTCGAAAAGAGACAACGAAAGGTACCAACCATCTTTCCTTGAAGAATAAGGTCTAACGAGGAGAAAAAAGAGATATTACGAACCCTAGAAATTCCATAGAGCGACTCCATTGGCAAAGAAATCATTGGGGGAAGGGCAATGGAGCGAACGAATGACCGGACAAAGGAGAGGAACCTGTATTATCGAAAAAGGCAACGGCCTAGTCGAGCTGGGTAACCCGGACTGCCTTAACTCAGCTCTCTCGGAGACGATGTAGTGTGGTATAGGGTTAACGCTTCGGCTAAAGGACGCTGCCGCCATTGTTGCCCGAAAGCAGAGGCTGAGAGGAGGTCGGTCACTCTCTATAGTTGCCGCTCCGGCCTTACGGAACTGACAAGAACAAATCTCACTCGTTTTCATGGAATATATTTTTTAGATTGGTATATACATAATTAAATAGTTTGCATTGAATTAAACTGAAAATACATTTTACTGAGATTATAATAAATTTATATGATTTTTTTTTAATTAGAAGAAAATACTATATTTTTAAACTCATAGTTGAATCTACTAGTTATTATTAATAGACTTTTAATTTGGGGTATTTACATGCGAAGTAGATGAAACATTTTGCATATCCCCCACCTAAACTTCTTACCACAAAATATCAGAAAAAACACTATAATCCTTCGTAACCCTCATTTTCCTGAAAAATTATTACGTCTGTAATACAAGAAATATTTGCGTATGTCTAAGTTATATTCGCGTTATACCCCATGTAACCTCTCTGTAACCTACCTGTATATGAAAACAGAAGCGCGGAACTTACTAGAAGGTACAGATAGGTTATAGGAAGGTTACAGGGGGTATAATGGGGTTATAACCTCATAAAATCCTCCATGTAACTTGTTTGCAGGTTACAGACGTACACAGCTCTACATCTGTCTTATTTACGCAATTTTTTTCCCATTCAATGCCTCTATTATTTGATAAAATATTACATGCAAAGTTCAAAATCTGAACGCATACGGATTGCAAGTACACCATTATTGTACTTGTCGTTCACAAATGTGTACAACAAATACAATATTATACCTACAGTCTGGATGTATCCGGATTACATACGCAATATTCTATTCTATAGGTCACTAATAATCTTCCACATCTTCATTTTTAGAATATTTCATCATTAATTCGGCTCCAATTCTCGTGTATTTAAGAGATTATTGCAGCAACGCAACGACCTCCCAACCTACCTCATCCAGTCTTATACTTTGCACGCGCTCGCTCGCTCTTCATCCATTACCTACAACACTTGTCTAGTTTGGAGAATGTTAATTTGGTTAAATCAAAAATTTGCCTTTCATTAATTCAAGTATTTTAATCAAATTTTAGATGCGTATAACATTTTTTTATGATGATTCTCTAATTGTTGTCTAGGCTTACATTGACATCAACTAGCATGATTAGTTCACAGATCATTAAATAATAATGAAAGAGTATTTTAGCGTGAATTTATTAGATTTTTCAATATTACCAAATCATTATAATTGAAGGCCTCTATGTTTCTCAAGTCAATAGCAAGAAAATAGAAAATAAAATTGTAGTATGAAACTTATTGGAATATACAACATTACTAAATTTTTGGGATTTTCACTTGTGTACCACCTAATTTCTATGTATTGAACAACTAACCTATCAACCCAGTAACCAGGAAGCCTCTACTACGTCTTGCGACAGCCGGTAACAGATAAGCACGTTCTCTATTTTACCCTTAAAACCACAGGGTACCCCCCACCCCACAATCTCATATTCAGATTTCTACTTATATGAGAGGAAAATTTGATTTTTTTTGTACCTTTTAAAATATCACTTAGCCCTCTTATGTTGGGAAAAAATTTATGTACGTAAGACGTACCCAACGCTACGTACGTTAGGGAGGTTATTCATAGGGTATTGGAGGGTTATATCTGCGTTATACCCCATGTAATTTCTCTGTAACATACTTGTAACCTACCTGTAACATAAAAATATATGAAAACAGAAACGTGAAACTTACTATAAGGTGCAAGTAGGTTATAGGT
>NW_018225145.1:2248-5984 GCF_001263595.1 Phalaenopsis equestris | reverse complement strand
AGGAGATTTAGAGGAAATTTTGGCAGCACCTCCACTCTCTCCAAAATTTTTTTGCCAACCCTAAAGACTCCCCAAGTGAGGTTTTTTATAGCCAAAAGGGAGGGGAAGAGCCTACCTAAACCTACCTGGGGTGAGTCGACGAAAAAGAGACGAGCGCAGGAGGCGACAAGAATCGCAGAGGCGTGGGAGGGGAAAGCCGGAGTGCGACAGAGGGAGTAGGTGGAAGCTTTACCAGAAATTGGAGCACGAGAAAGGGACTGCGGGCCGATCTCTCGTGAGGAAGAAGAGGGACCGGCGAGGAGAAGCAGAGGAGTTCAGTTCGGCCCTCTAGGGATTCTCTTGGATTATGAACGAGTGGGAGAGGCGAGCCGTGGGCTTCACGCGAACGTGAGCGAGGAGGGATCAGGTGTGTGAGTTTAGGGATTTAGGAATTTTAAAATAAGGATTTTATCTCTTTTTTTTTAAAAAAAAAGAAGTAAATTTCGTGTAATTTATTAGTGCGCGTCGCCCTAGCAAAATGGATGTCCTTCCTAGCTAAAATCAATGTTCTGGACGCACCGACGCGGTCTATTTTGTCATCCGGGATCGTCCGGACATCTTCGTCGATGATCGAGTCAAAAAACGTGTCAAATTCAGTTTTTGTCAAAATTTCAGTTCGCGGTCGATCATTTCAAAAATTTATTTAAGCTTTCGACGAATAACGACGCAAAAAATGTGAATTGTAGTAATCGAACGTGTTGACTGAATAAATCGTGAAATTTGTGCGCACGAAGGTGCAAATTGTGCAAAAGGCCATTCTAGGGCTTTAAAAGTACTATAGGGACTCTGTTTGAGTTCCCTCATGTTAGTTTCAACCTCCTACGTGCTAGAGGTCAATAATCACATGCGGAACTTCAAAAGAATATAGAAGCTGTTTGGATTTCTAAATTGAGGTGAGTTCCATTTTTTAAGATCTAAGATAGTCGAAAGAAGAATCCTATGGCTAGACCCTAAATCCTAAGAGGAAACTAAACCTTACTAAAAATGAGGTCAACAAGTGAGTGCCAACTACAACCTTTAGATCTAAGGTTAAAATCTACCCCTAAAAGCTGCGAAAGGTAAAATGTGGAGAGAAATGCTTACCAACTAATGGTTATACGATCTGGAGAGAGGACCGAGAAGAAGCTGTATTCAACCGAGAGAGCTATGGCTGGCGAATGAGAGAACTGAGCGAGAGAGGCACCAGGTCTTCGGGTATGGAGTTGACGAGGGCCGAGTCTAGCGGAGCAGGCAAAGCCGAGCGGCTAGGGCTGCGGTCGAGCGAGGAAGAGGGAATTGGGTTCGGTCGCAAGGAAGGGGGTTTCGGCTGTGAGGAGAGGAGTTTGGCGCGAGGGTTTGGTCGTGGTAAGTTGGCGAAGTTTTGGTGACGGGAGGCGAAGCAGGTGAATGTGGGAGAGGAGTGCGGGGGTTCTGGTCGCAGAGAGGAGGAGAGAGGTGGTCCGATGTAGAGGAGAGATCGAATCTAGAGAGCGGGGGGGAGCGAGGGAGTGATCGAATGAATCCTTCTGTCAATGCCAATTACTATAGCCAGCCAAAGATTAGAGAGGGAGTCGTTACGTGAAAGCTTTGGCGGGGAATTGAATACCTTCCTTTAGTGTATGCGACTCAATTGGAAAATAATAACACGGGATTATTTTCAATTAATACGAGTTTTAAATATTCTGTTTGAATTTTGAAATTTGAAATTCGTGGGCTGAAATAATTAGTCCGTGCTTAGCCCATATCTAGCCCAAGTCAAACTCGAGTTGAACCTGGGTTGAGCCCGAACCCACACCCACTAAAAAAAACATGCATTGATTTTTTGTGCGATCTACTCGTGCGCGGAATCATAGTGATATGGGTGTTCTTTCTGGCTAAATTCGACGTTCCAGACGCGCCGGCGTGGTCCGTTTCGTCATCCGGGGTCGTCCAGACAAGTTTGTCGATGGTCTGGTAAAAAGTGTGTCAACTTCATACGTGGTGTAGCGAGTGCGTTGCTGAGTCATAGAGGGTTCACCTAAGGTCGTCTGATCCTGTAGGAACTCATTTTTGGCCCTTCTACATGTTGGTCCTTAGCCCTTGCATTTAGAAGGTGCTTGGAACCGCTCATGTGAGTTTTTCACAAAAAATGAGTCAAGAAGTGGTTTGAAGTTCTACGGGAGGTGGGCTCCATTTCTAGTATGCTAAGATTGTCAACAAGGAAATCCTAAGGCTAGATTTTGGGTTATGGGAGTAGGAAACTAAGACTTCACTAAAAAAGAGGTCAACACTAATTTATGGGAACATCGTCTGATGATGAAACGGGTTTATATGTTTCTTAATCACGTTCCATGTTGTAGGAGTCTACTCCCTTCCGGACCAATGATATGACAATTAAGCCCTTTCCTGATGTTCATAACTAATTTTTGTGACTTCTTTCTCTGGTGAACGTCTTAAGTGATGTAAATAAAGTAGGTCTTGGATGATTTATCACTTATTTACTACATGTGAATCTGCTTTAATCCTGCTTTGATTTTTGCTGTATTCGTTTTTCCTTCGTTTCTGGAAATGATTTATCGAATAAATATGATGATTTGAAGTAGATTCAGAAGCTGCACTATTTTTTCAGTAATTTAATCATGTTCGCTGAAGTTGGATTAAATAAATAGGAATTGAGTGCCATGTATTTTAACATATTTTTTATTCAGCTACCTGAAAATTCTGTAATCCATCATCAGACATCCTAGGACTTGCATCCTTTCATAGGCGAAGATGATGACAGGTTTACTGTTCTTTTAGGACTAGAGTATTTACAGTACACATCATTAAGGATGCATATGACTACTTCATTCATTAAATTTACCTCAAGTAGTTGTAGTGGCGTTGTCATATTTGATATTATGTTATTTAATCACCTTATGTCTTTGGTTTAGATGGCGCTTTTTGTGTATTGTGCAATTTGTTAAAATTTAGTTCTTCTTTAGTTGCTGTATAACCTTTTTGTTTGACGTATGATTTATCTCAATGGCTCTAGACCTTTATGTTGTCCATTTTAATTTCTGATTTTTTAAACGTTCAATTTCGTTTTTTAACTCGTTAAAGAAATTTTCAGTAGGGCATTTGAATTGTGGAAGTGCCTGTTATATTGGGGTTTTATGCTGTCTGCACATCTTGATCCAAGTATTGTCCCCAAACATAGATTAGAAAATTTTACAAGTGTATTATTGTCATCGAACATTTTTCAATGTCATCGGACATTTTTCAATCAAGATAAAGTTTCAAAATCATCCCTGACTGTTTACATGAGACCTTTTTAGTCTTGGAGTTTATAAAGTGTCAAATTAGTCTCAAAACTCATTTTAAATGAGTATGTGGACTAAATTAGCACTTTTATAGAATTTGGGACTAAAATAACCTCATGCAAAGAGTCGTGATAATGTTGACACTTATCTCTTTACATGTGGTAGAACTAAAACTAAATACATGGAATGTAATTTTAGTAGTAGTAGCTCTAGTGACAAAAGTGTAACTTTAGGTGATCAAATTATTGAAAGGTGTGAATGATTTAGATATATCGAGCCTGTTGTTCAAAACGATGGTGATATAGATGGGGATGTTAATAGTAGAATTCAAGTTGGTTGGTTGAAGTGGAGGAATGCTTCGGGACTTTTGTGTGATAGAAAAGTACTGCTTAGATTGGAAGAAAAATTTTATAAGATGGTGGTGAGACCTGCAATGC
>NW_018225145.1:0-682 GCF_001263595.1 Phalaenopsis equestris | reverse complement strand
GCTGGAGAATTTTCAGTGATGGGAGGCGAAGCATGCGAATGCGGGGGAGGAGTGCGGGGGTTCTGGTCACAGAGAGGAGAGAGGGGGGTCCGATGTAGAGGAGAAATCAAATCCAGAGAGAGCGGGAGATTCGAGAGGGAGCCGTTTCGTGAAAACTTTGGCGGGGAATTAAATACCTTCCTTTGATGTATGCGGCTCAATTGGAAAATAATAACACGGGATTATTTTCAATTAATATGAGGTTTAAATATTCTGTTTGAATTTTGAAATTTAAAATTTAGAATTTGAAATTCAGCTGAAATAATTAGTCCATGCTTAGCCCATATCCAGATCAAGTCAAACTCGAGTTGAATCAGGGCTGAGCCCGGGCCCACAACCGCTAATTAAAAGAAAAGACGTGCATCGATTTTTGTGCGATTTATTTGTGCACGGAACCATAGTGATATGAGTGTCCTTTCTAGCTAAAGTCGACATTCGGGACGCGCTGTTGTAATCTGTTTTGTCATCCGGGGTCGTTCGGACAAGTTTGCTGATGGTCGAGCCAAAAATGTGTCAACTTCGCACGTGGTGTAGCGAGTGCGTTGCTGAGTCATGGAGGGTTCACCTAAGGCCGCCTGATCCTTTAGGAACTCATTTTTCGGGCCCTCTACATGTTGGTCGCTAGCCCTTGCAACTAGAACTT
>NW_018225144.1:7214-7721 GCF_001263595.1 Phalaenopsis equestris | reverse complement strand
AAAAATGTGCATTTTCAAGGAAAATTCCAAAGGATAATGAAGACAACTCCTAAACACTTGGAAATTTTTATGTAAGCTCGCCCTAGATCAGAAAGTCATTTGGCCAAAATTTTATAATTTTTTAAATTTTCTGTGATTTATTAAAATTTTTTGAATTTTTGGGGATTTTAGTAAAAATAAAATATTTTATATCCTCAAAAATATGTTTTATATTTTTGGAAAATCTCCCTGAGGTTAAGAAGCCCAGAGAAATTTATTTTGTGTTTTTCTGATTTTTATTTGATGTTTTATAATTATTTTGGTGAAAATTCTATTTTTAAGCCTTAAAAATCATTTTAAGGTTTAAAAATAGATATCTTTATTTTTAGACCTTGAAAAAATATTTCAATGATTCCTACGTGTTTAGGAAATAATTTGGAACATTTTCATGAGTTTAATATTTTATGATTTTTTTATTATTTTTTTAATTATTAAAAATAATTAAAAATAACCTAAAAATCAAGTTTT
>NW_018225144.1:0-2503 GCF_001263595.1 Phalaenopsis equestris | reverse complement strand
GCTGAAGAGGTTGCAAGTTTGTAGATTTGCTTGTAACAGTTGTCATTTGTTTTGTTGCAGATTCTGTAAAGGTTGTTGAAGTTATCTTTTAGGAATCTTTCTGACGTTCTTCGAGTTGGCGTTGGAGTTGTATTTGCTGAACACTGGAAGATATGACTTCAGGATTGAATCTCCATTAACGACTAATATCATCGTCGTTTCTTTAATTCTTTCTTTCTGAGCCTAAGCAGATTTCAAAATTTTGGTCATGTGATCAAAATATTTTTCATTATCCCAAGATATTTATGAGCCAATTAATAACTGACCAAAAGACTCAAAATCATTGAACTTTTTCTTAAATATAATATCCGAAGATTTTTCTTAAGAGAGCATTTTAAGTCTCATTAATTAGGGGAAACTCGAACACCAATTTTTGATTATACGTTCACCTCATGCTTTTCTCAGGGAGACTTTTTTATTTTGATTTGATCTTTGGATCAAACTTTTCATACCATTTTTTTTCGTGTTTTGTCTAGAATTACTATATCTGGTAGAGCATGATTTAAAGATTTGAATTTTTGCATTTAGATACCAATTTTTTATTATGCTCACCTCAAGCTTCTTCTCGGGTAATTTATTATTATATATTTTTTCTTTTTTGCTCCGTTTGTTTTATGAGAATTACTATATATGGTGGATCGTATGTTAAGGATTTTGAATGTCCAAATTCTCCTAACTAAGAATTCTCAAATATTTCTTAAGTTGAATTCTGAGATATTATAACTCAATCGTGAGTCAGGACCCAGTCACGTGGCAGGAGATTAAAAAGCTCGTGATATCCCGAGTTAATTACTCGTATTTCCACCACATTATTTTATTTTAAAATTTGCTTAGAACCCAGTCTAAATTCTTTAAAGTGGATGACTTAGTTATTAGGGCCTTAGTTTCATTCTCCCCTGAAGTCACAGTCTTATCAAAACATCCAAATATTTCTTTTGAGGTGATCAATATTTTAAATATTGCACAATTTCAAAAAAAGACTTCTTTTTATTAATTGGGGTGGGAGGGATGGGATAGACTGACATCAAACCTACTAATATCCCTCTTTAAACAAAAAGTAATACAGCAATAGCCAAGAGACATTTCATTCGTTGGTAGTTGCGTAGAAATAAGTTAGAACAAACAAATCGACTGAAGTCATATTGATAGAACCTATTTCAGTTTTTTTTTTCAAGTATTCTTTCGGGATTGTTATGTCCCCATTCCTCAACTTTTCCTCAAGCAAGTCCTTGAAACTGCAACACTCTTCTATGGTGTGTCCAATGAACCTGTGGTATGGGCAATATCTCGGGTGCCCTTTCTTGTTGACCTCGTCAGGCTTTTTTGGCGTGGGCAACCTGAACTCGGGATTCTTGATCAAACTGCGAAACATCTTTTTCACTGCTTCATCTTTAAAAGAGTATAACCCATTTGATCGAGCGTTCATGATTGAAATTTGTTTTTTGTATGTCTGGTAAGGTCTCTGGTGAGACGATTGTTGAAGATTTTGACGAGAACGTTGGGAAGTTTATTGATGTTGTTCAGCCTGGAACTGCAACAATCGCTTTCCTCTGCTAACCACAACAACTATTCGAGAATGCTTCTCAAATATATTTGTTGTCATGGACCTTTTGTGAGGATCCATGTGTTTGATTTCTTCTTGAAGACTGTTAGCCTTACTGAGTAGCTTCTCGAAGGATTTGATGGTGAGCCCCTTGAGCATGAAAGCTACTGGCTCATAAATGCTCTTGAGTAAGATCTCAATTGCGTGATGTTCCTGCAGCTGAGGTTCAAATTTCATGCTAAGGTTTCTCCACCTCAAAATATAATCTACTAGAGTCTCATTAGGCTTTTATCTTTCTACCACGAGATTTCCAATAGACACATGATGTTGCACTCCGACAAATCTTTTTACGAACAACTGTTCCAACTCTGCAAATGACTTGACCAACTCGTTGGGCAAGTTGACATACAAATCAAAAGCAACTCCTGACAAGCTAGTGACGAACTGCTGACATAGTAAAGCTTCATTAGTTCTTGTGTTGCCACAATTAGCTCTAAAATATGCTAGGTGTTGTCTGGGATTTCCAGTCCCATCAAATATTTTGAAGTTCGGAGGCGTAAAAACCTTAGGAAATGGTACGGTATAAAATTCTTCCAGGTAAGGTCTACCTTTTAGAATCAGTGCACCATCCTTGGACTGGGTTAAGGCTTCACGAACTTGTTCTACCATTTGTTTAAATTCATTTTCTGTTATGTCGCTTTGAACAGAGTACTTCTATGGTTGTTCATCAGAGGTGAACCCTTTTCTTTCATCCTCAACATGAATGATTTCTGGTTGATTCATTCCTGGAGGTGTCATCTGTTGTGATTTTGACTGTTTTTGCGTTGTAATCATAGTAGTTTTCAATTCTTTGATTTTATTTTCAAGGCGGATGATCTGCTCATCCTTTGTTCGGTGGTCCCTTGTCTATCGTCCGTGGTG
>NW_018225143.1:0-552 GCF_001263595.1 Phalaenopsis equestris | reverse complement strand
AATAGACCCAACAATCCTTATTCGAACTATTATAACCCAGGTTGGAAGAATCTTGGCACGCTTGTATTTCAATCATCCAAATAAGTTACTTAAAATCAGAGATTACCCTGTTCCCTCCTTGAATTAAACCTAAATGTTAATTAAGGCTAAATTTCCTAAATTACACTTTTACCCTTAAGGCTCTATTACTTCATAATTTGTCAAATTCAATCCAAATCACTTTAGATTTTTTATCCCACCTCATCCATGGATCATTTAAGACATCAGAGGAGAAAATGTGATTTTTCAAAATTTAATTTAATTTACATGTTTATTTTTATTCAAAAATAGGATTTTTCATAGAAAATTCCATAACTTAACCAAGGAAAAGTATAATCCCTTAAAAGTTTTTCTAGAGGTAGAATTGAACTAGAAAAGCATTGGGACCAAATTTCATGATTTATTGAATTATATTTAAATTCTAAAAATTATTTTAAGTTCTGGAGTATTTATTAATTACAAAATATTTTGATTATGGAAATTAAGTTTTATATTTTTATTAAATATTACTAA
>NW_018225142.1:0-3094 GCF_001263595.1 Phalaenopsis equestris | reverse complement strand
AACAATCGTTACATACTATTCATTGATGTCATATTCGATCACAAGTAAAAAACTTTTAAAACGTCTGTAAGTGGTTTCCCATTTCAGTGCAGACACCTAATTCTAGACGGTTGTGTAGTGCAACGCTAAGGGGATCCCCATAGAATCTAACATAGGTCACAAAAATTGACCTCACCATCTGAATGAATTAATGCCCATCATTTAAGTGGTAAACGTTAATTCAATCCTATGCTTGAAACTGTCATACAATATCTTGTAGTAATATAATAATTCACATTGCCTGATTGGATGAACAACATGCAATTCTCATTTTCCTATTACCACTAGTGGTCATATTAGGGTTTACAGAGTTCTGCCACTAATGTGTTGAGTTATGAAACCTATACCTAAAAGGGAATGTGAGCTTATTTGCTCGGATAAAGCAAACTGTTCAATGCATAAAAATGCAAAAAATGCACAATAAAGTGTCTTGAGGACTAAACCCCAAAGACACAAACTCAAAAGATTGACATGTGACAAACAAAATGTGAATGCAACAAATGCATTGGACATATGCAAGAAAATGCAACAACTATGACATGCAATCATACATGACACACAAAACCATATGTGACATGCAAGCATAAAAATCTCAATATAATCATACATGAAAAATATACTCACATAACTGAAATAACCTTTTCATTCCAGAGAAAACCCACCACAGTTCCACATAGGCGACACAGTGGTATCGGTCTTGTGACCAGGAGGAAGGTATGGTTGGTGCCTAGGCCCCAGTGAGGCGACCCACGACAACATCCACTGTCATCTCCAGACATAGTGGTAGCAGGGTTAACTCAATACAGCTAAATACATCTTAATGACCATATTAGTGGAAGGGCTCCAATGTCTATCATAACACCTCACCATGCAACTTGAGTGTTTTAAAAAGGTCAAAGGCAAAACAAAACTTACAGTATCTTAGCCGATAATAGCGAGCCCACCATAAGTTTTGTCGGTCTAGTCAATAATCTGGACCACCAACCATACAATGGGGTGTAGCAAATAGTCAGGGTATAAACCTAAATCCATAACCTAAAAAGGACCAGACTTAAAACTGTCAGGCAAAAGCGTTGAATGTGACTAGATAATCAAATAACCCGCAATCATTGCACTATAATGAGACAGTGCACTGACTACACGCCCACGAGAATATAAATTCTTGCATAAGCATCGACACCACGGCACCAAGAAGTAGCGTTATGGCTCAAATGGTAATAGCTACAACAATGTTATGGCACAAAGGCTAAAATTGGGTTCTTATGCTCAGTTGACTTGAGAAAATGAGGATGACGGAAGGCGGAGGGCAATCAATCCTCTGTCAGTCACCGAAACAACAACTCTCAATCTTGAGTTCATCGGAGGAATGACCGAAGCAACCATGACATTCTTCGCTCCACGTGTTTCTTCGATATTCATGATATGTCTCGAGATTAAAATCGGTTGAAGCAACCATGACATTCTTCGCTCCACGTGTTTCTTTGATATTCATGATATGTCTCGAGATTAAAGTCGGTTGATGAAAATTTGTTATGAAAATTTGTTCAAGGCATATCAGTTGTCTCATATTTTTTGGCGAGACCAACCTCGTCACCCAAAAATATTACGATCTAAATATTTCAATTTTTTCCTGTACAATATATATATTACAACAATTGTATGTAGCTGAGTTGAGTGAGCATTTTGGCACACATCGCGGGAGTGGGCATTCAATCACTGCTCTTCCCATTTAAAAAGCATTTTTGCTGGCGGGCCACTGGGAGGGCCACGAAAAATAGATCGGTGGGCCATTAATCGAGTCGAGCTTCAGATTCGATGCCCTATGTTGTCCTTTGCCGGCCCAAGCTAGATGTGAACCAGCGAGAATTTGGAGCAAAACCGCGGGTTGTGCACAAACTAGTAGAAATTTAATGAGGGAATTTAGAAGGTTAAAGGGTGGGAATATGAAAAGATTTCAATTTTCTCTCCTTTTTTCTAGAAGTCCAATTGGTTTTCATGCTAGGCTTCTTTCTAAGCCTATAAATAGAGGTAATGGTCGAAAGAAAAAATCACAAGTGAGAGGAGAAGGAGGAGGAGAAAAAAAGGGAAAGTAGAGAGTGAAGAGTGGAGTTTCTTCGATTCTTAAGCGGTCAATCAACACCCCAAAAGAATAAAGTCGTCCCCATCATGCGTAGCAGATGAGCAACATAATCTTGTTTCGCATTGTGGAGCAGGAGGAAGTCATCCCCATCCTGCGTAGCAGTCAAGGAGCAGGATCTTCTTTTATGTTGTGATGCGGGAGAAATTCATCTTCGTTCTGTGTAGCATACAGGCAATGAGATCTTCTTTCATATCACAGTGCAAAAGAAAGTTGTATCTGTCCTGCATAATAAGTGATTAAAGAGATATTCTTTCGCATTGTGCTACATCATAAAGTTGTCTCTATCCTGCATAAAAAGCGATCAACATGATCTTCTTTTGTGTCACTGAGATGAAGAAAGTTATCTATGTCCCTTCCCAGAAAGTCATTCAAGATCTTCTTACTTGTACTACTGCGCATTTCGATGGAGATGAAGAAATGCTAGAGTTTTCCCATAACAATTTGAGGGGGAGATTTTCATGTTTTTGTGGCGACGATATTTCTTGTTGCCTTTGTGTCAGTTCTTCTTTGTCTTCATGGTCTTTTAAATCATTTGATGTGACATTTTCTTATGATAATAATGTATTTATTTATACGTTTTTAGCATTGCTTCTAAGGTTGTTGTGGCTTCTTAATCGTGCAAAATTCTACAATTAAAGTTAGCACACTCACTTTATAAAATAAAAAATTGCATAGCTTTTGATGCTTGTGCCTTCCGAGGTTGTGCCCTCTCATACTTATGCCTTATATGAGCTTACAATGAACTAATGCCTTCTGAGGCGTGTATACTTCTAAGTTTTTTTTTTCTTATGTACCCGTGTTTGCTGAGGCTTCTAGCATTCTGAGGTCTTTCATATACTTCTGCCTTATGAGGCTTGTTAAGGTTCATGGAGTGGTTCTGGTGAGGACCTTGTCCACCACTAGCATCCCATCTAA
>NW_018225141.1:0-445 GCF_001263595.1 Phalaenopsis equestris | reverse complement strand
TCTTTTCATAAAGTTTGCAAGCCTATTTCTACTGGAGGGTTAGGTCTTAAAGTCTTAATCAAATCTCTAATAATAATATGTGCAAGCTCTGGTTTAAATTTCACTCTAATGATTTGTTATGGGCTAAATTCCTTTATCTTCCTTTATCATAAATATTGCGTATCATAAATATTGCGCTTATCAACATCCGACTGTTGTTCAATGGAAAGCTGGTGACTCTAAAATTTGGAAATCCATTCTTAAAGCGAGATCTCTGACCCAAAATTTTATTTTTTGGGATGTTGGTGAGGGAAATATCTCGGTTGAGGGCAATATCTCAATATCTCGGTTTGGCATGATCAGTGGGGTTTGGGTGACAATCTCACGTTGCCACAAGGTATATCGCAAGACTTAATTATTTTGGATCTTTAGCATCAAGGTAATTGGGATGTCAATAAATTAAATA
>NW_018225140.1:0-764 GCF_001263595.1 Phalaenopsis equestris | reverse complement strand
ATCAGCAAGAGGATCTACAACATCATATCTTTCCTCAGAATTAAATAACAAGTCATAGGATTTTCGAGGTTGTTTGCTTACGCAACATAAATCCTCAACTCATCTTTAGACCTTTTATATAGCTCTATTGTACATTATAAGCCCTAACTCGTCTTAGGATTCCGAGTTTATCGTTCGTCACGACCTAAATCCTCACATCTTCCAGACCATTTGTGTGATTGTTTCACATGAATATAAATCATAAACAAATAAAATTGACGGGTTAAAACATTTAAATATTTCTTTCCTAAACTAAAACCAAACATTAGCATAGCTTAAGAAGTCACCGAGGTTCTCCTCAGGATCTGTGACATCCCCCAATTTTTCCTCCTTCATACTCTACAACAAAATGTTTTAAATTTGATTCATTCCCCTTTCACACTTCTTTGTTCGATTTCATTGAAAAGCTAATCCTTTAACCTATTTGAAGATAATATCTTCTGATTTTTATTGAGATTGTTCTTAGGTGACTTCAGTTATCTAAGATGTAATTAACTATAAGGGCTTGCCTTTATAGGAAACTTCCAAACCGAGCTTAATATAAACTCTATTTAATTTTTTATATTAAATAAGGGATCATGTCAACTTATAAATAAAATGGTTTTCACAGACCAAATGGATGTCATATATTTCTTAGTTCATTTGATCGAGCCTCACCTTCAAGTCTTGTGTTTATCTTTCGGGATAAAGACAGGGTTTGAGGTATAGTGCTCTTTCATTTGAAC
>NW_018225139.1:0-6745 GCF_001263595.1 Phalaenopsis equestris | reverse complement strand
AAAACTTCAATTAGGCGACAACAGTGAATTAGGTTTTTCATATTTTTTTGTTCAAGTGTAAGTGTGAGTGCATTTTAGTGTGAAGAAGTTTGGAGATTGCTTAATGGAAACTCCAGAAGTTTACTTGGGGAGAAGACATAAGGTACTTTCTATTTGTGTTTAAGTTTTTATTGTAAAACTTGGATTTCAATGCTTGTTTTTGTTTAATCTCCATGAATTCTGAGTAGCTCCATTTCTCTCTCATTGCATATAGAACTTAATATAGTAGGTTGAGAATAATTTAAAGATTTCTTTTTACTCTAAAAAATGGTGATGATGTTTTCACCAAATCTTCATTTACTTTTAAAATTAGCCACTTGTGAGGTTAAAATCCGTTGAGAAACATAATGACCCGGGATGGCTATGATTTCACCCAACTAGTGGATACCACACTTCATTCTAAGCAGAGCCATTGCGATCACTTAAGAAGGAGTGCAAATAAATAGGGAGATAAGTTTTGATGGGCATATAATTGGTTTGTTCTAGAGTGACAGGCTAGATTCTTATTAATTTGGCTTAATGTTTAGTACCCTGAAGCTGCGATTCAACCATCATGGTGGCATAGAACAGTGACATAAAATAGGGGCATCTAGAGGTGAGATGCTAGATAACACTGATGGAGAATCAAGATGTCAAGGAATTGGCCTTAAGTTAGCTAATGTTCTTTGCTAGCACTGGGAGGGGGTAAAGAATAAGATATGCTTCTATTTGTCAAAATATATCAATTTTGTCTTAAATCATTTGAATCCTACATAAGTTAAAATCTTTTTGCAAGGGGAAAGGTTTTCCATAATATCCAAACTTGCTGTTATATTTTATTAAGCTGTTACATTTAGTTGTTACTTTCTTTATTAACTCTTTAGTAGTAATTTTTAGTGAGCATATCATTTTAGACCTCTTAACTGCTTACTTTACAATTTAAATAAAAATTATGTACATTGATTTTAAGATTTTCCGCTTTATTAATGGAATCGATACTGCATTTTGTAAAGAAAATCCTATATACTTGAAACGATATGTATAATTGCATAGCATTCCTTGTGTGAAAATTAATTATATAATTCATAAATCATTACATTTGTGCACACTAGCCGCTAGATATAATTTGAGACATATTTTCTGGCAAAATTTAAAAGATTAAAAATACAAGTAATTGTGGGTTGGGTCACTGCTCTCCCAAAGTTGTCTTTTCTATTCATCAGCTCACGATGTTAGCTCCAAGCTCCTCGTTGAAGTGAAAACCCTAAGGTCTATGGTTCAAAAGGTTTCACTGTTTTCATGTCAAGTTTTGTTGTTCAAGTTTTATTGGGGGGGAGGGTTAAAGTTGATTAGAGTGACACCGCTTAGGATCCCATGGTTCCCTCATTCTAGTACTATTATTTTCTTTTGAATTTTCTTAGCTTAAATGAGTTGTTAAGCTCATTTAAACCGGGGAGATCTCATTTGCAATAGTGGGTTACCTCATCCGAGGGACTCTCTTAAATTCAAAAGAACGTATTATGTTTTTTTTTATTTTTTTGAAAAAGTTTAAGTTTAATTTTGAAATAAAGGTTTTTATAAATTTTGAAAATTGTTTTTTTGGTTTTTGAAAAGTGTTTCAACCAAGCATGCATAATACATTAAAACAGTAATAAATTGCAAAAAAATGACAACTAATAAATTGTAAATGCGTACTTGTCATATTCTTGTTGCTCCCACTGAGATGGTAGCATTCATAATCATGTGCATATCGCAAAGTAAAAGGAAGAGCAACTATTAAGTGGTACTGAAGTCTTAAAGGTTTAAATTCAAACTAGGCCACAATTCATAACTTGGTGAATCCTTAATTTAAGAATTATTTTCTGGAACAAAGTATAATGAGTTCAGTTGTTCTTCAAAATGTCCCAAAGATTATAAAATTGTTTGGGGCATAGCCATAAACAATTCTTAGGAATCCTTTAGACTATCTCGAGTTCATTTGAAATTATTACGTTGTTGAATAGATCATCCGGAGGTATGTTAGGTTTAAATTGCGCTCAGTTCACCATCTCAATTAACACATAAGAAAGGGGACAAGCAAGTTTAAGCTAGTAAATTTTTGAGGAAGTTTAATTATGGTTATATTTCCAACTAATCCTCAAGCATCCTTAGATTGAACTTAACTCACTACAAAGCTCAAAAGACACAGGGGGTAGATGTCTAATTTTGAAGTAAGAGGTCAAATTAATAATATTAAATTAAAGGATTTACTTATGACTCATCCATTGGTCTGGGATTTCTAAATTGGTGAGTTTTTGACTTCCGAACTTATATCGTGAACATTTAAGCATTCAAATCAATTCATCTTCCAATATTCAACAATTGGGATAACTATAATTATATCCTTCTTCTTTAAAAGTGGGGTTCATTGGTTTCTACCTCTTAACCTTATGTCTCAATCACCTTGGGATGTTAATTAGGATCAAATTATTCTTCCTTTAAGCTTTTAACCCATCCTAAATTTTAATTAGGGTATTCTCCTATCTTCATAATTTTTTTTTTAAATCAATTCATATGGACTTGGGAATTTGCTGACCTATTTCTAATGGGTTAATTAAGATGATAGAGAATGAGTTATATTTTTCCAATCTTTATTTTAATTTATATATTATTTTAATCCAAGAATAGGAATTTCAAAAGTTAATTTATTTAATCAATAAAAATAAAGCTTCTATCTTTGAGAAAATTATTAGAGGTTGACTTAATTCAGAGGGACACTCACACAAAAATTCATGAGTTTTTGAATTATATTTTAATTATTATAATTATTTGTTTGTTTTGAGGATTAATTAATTTAAAAATACATTTTTATTTTGAAAAGTTAATTTTAAATTTTTCATTGTTTTTACTGACTTTAAAGAACTTAGAAAAATCCATTTCATATTTTTTTATATTTATTTTATTCTTTATAATTATTTTTAGTGAAAATAAGGAAAATACATTTTTAGGCATTTAAAAATACATATCTTTATATGAGAATATTGGAAAAAATATTCTAATTGATCCCAAGTAGTCGGAGAACATTTTGGGATACTTTGGTGCATATTTTTATTATTGTGATTTTTTGAATTTTTAATTATTTTTAAATTGAAAAATAGCCCAAAAATGAACTATTTATTTTAATCTCAATTTTATTCTTCTTGGGTGCCCCTGGTTACAAGGAACCCCCAAAACCACATTTCAAATATTATAATTATTTGTTTGTTTTGAGGATTAATTAATTTAAAAATACATTTTTATTTTGAAAAGTTAATTTTAAATTTTTCATTGTTTTTACTGACTTTAAAGAACTTAGAAAAATCCATTTCATATTTTTTTATATTTATTTTATTCTTTAATATTTATTTTATTTTTTATAATTATTTTTAGTTATTCTTTATAATTATTTTTAGTGAAAATAAGGAAAATACATTTTTAGGCATTTAAAAATACATATCTTTATATGAAAATATTGGAAAAAATATTCTAATTGATCCCAAGTAGTCGGAGAACATTTTGGGATACTTTGGTGCATATTTTTATTATTGTGATTTTTTGAATTTTTAATTATTTTTAAATTGAAAAATAGCCCAAAAATGAACTATTTATTTTAATCTCAATTTTATTCTTCTTGGGTGCCCCTGGTTACAAGGAACCCCCAAAACCACATTTCAAAATTTTTTGGGTTGTATTTTAATTATTATAATTATTTTAATGCCAAAACTTCATTTTTCTTGAAAATAGACCTTAGTGGTCAAATTAACTCAAAATGGTTTCAAAATTTTATAGAGGGTTAATATGTTCAATACCTTTAATAAGGATCAATTTTTGTAATTTTTTTAAAGTATATTGTATTTATCTCAATTTTTATGAGTTTTAATTACTTAAATTAAGAAATTACATAAAAAATAGTTAAACTTAGATTTTATTTTTCTTATGTTCCTTTGACCATAAAGAACCTAGCAAAATAAGTTTCATAATTTTTTGACTTTCATTTTAATTTATATAGTTATTTAAGCAAATATATGACTTAACCTTGGAAACTAGGGTTTGCCTTGCTAGAAGTGTACACTAACTTTGGAAAAATTAGAGAATACTTCCAGAGATAGAGAGAGTAAAACCTCAAAATTTTACCCCATGGTGATTAACATTTAATTTCCTAAGATTTAAACAAGATTTAGAGTATTTAATTAATTTAAAAATTAATAAAAGTCAAATAATTTGTATTTTTATTCCATATGATTCTCCTCTATTATTAAGCACATGGGTATTTTTATTTTATTTTTATGATTTTTCTAAAGTGAGTTATGAATTTTTTATGATTTTCTAAGTTTTTGAAATATTTTAAATAAAAAATAGGCAATTTTTCTATTTATCCATGTCGGGGCCACGTAGTCCTTGGAGGCTCCCAGCTTTCCACGTGTTGCTGCACTACTAGACTCCACTTTGTGAGTCAGCCGCCATGCGCCCTGCATTTACGGCTCCATCTATTTGTCTGGTGCAATCTGATCCATCGGTTTGATAAGCGCAGGATCAGGCGGCTCCTGATCATCATCCCCAAGTGACCTATCACTTAAATGGTTCGCTCTTTCAAAACCTAATTTCTTCCTAGATTCTTGACAAAATCATGCAGGGTTTGTTCCTACACCTTCATCTAGGTGAGACGAACACATGCATAAGGTTAAATGCTCGTGAAATTAAACTTTATTTTTTATAAAAGCCCTAACCGAGGTCGAATTGGGGTGTTTTGCTCCATACCATTGTCCATGAGGTGTAGCCTTAATTGGATTTATTCTTGAGCTTTGTTGTGAGCTGGAGAACCTCCTTCAAGTGCCAATTTGGTTAGGGTTTGGGTTTGAGTGTGAGCACAATTGAGGGGTGGCACGACCTTGGTCAAAGTCTGGTGCAAAGGGCTCTAGGGATGGGGATTTTACTGCAAAATTTTCTCTTGCTCTGGTGAAGCTCAAGAGCTCATCAATTTTGAGAATTGATGAGCTTCAAGGTATGGTAGTGAAAAGCCTTGAAATTAGGTGAAGAAATTACGCTTTGCAGTGAGAATTATGGCATGAAATGGTGGGGATTGGCTTCTTTGGACTGCTAGAGGGTCTAGAGAAATTTTGGCTGAGTTTGGTTTGGGCTTTGACACTCTCCTCTATTTGGTTGTGAAAGGTCTCCCATTTATAGAGGAGGCTCTAGTGGCCAACAAGGCATGCCATGGTGGGAAGGCGAGCGCTTAGGTGGAGGGAAGAAGAGCTCTAGTTGCCAATTGGGTTGAGCTAGCTTAGAGGGATTTAATTTTGGGTTTTCCCCAATTGGGGCTCCTTGATTTTGCCATTTTCTAGCAACTGTGTTGGCTGATTGACCAAGGTCAAGTCACCTCCAAGTTTAGGGAAATCAGGGAGGTTGAGTGGTCAAGCTAATTTGGTCCCAAGGTGGCTCCTCAGTGAAAGACCAAGGTGGAAATGGGGTTTCGGTAAGTTGGCTAGGTTTGGGTTCAACCCCTTGGTCCAAAGGCTAGGGCTTGTCATAAAGTGGTTAGGATTGATTCTAAGATCGTCAAGCAGGTTTTTATGGGTTTGAATGGCTGGTTTGGGTATGAAACCAATGTTTAAACTTTGCATGAGAACGATAAATCCAAGTGGAGAGGGAAGAGGGAGTAGTAATCTCCACTTGCCAAATTTAGTAAATTTGACTTTATGATGCCCATGGAAGGCTCCATGGGCATGCCATGCTAGGTATGAGCCCATGGAAAAGTTTCATGCAAATGGAATTTTGGATTTTATAAATTTAAAATGAAAGAGGTCAACATGCCCAGTTTTGGTAAGATTACATGTACATGCATGGTATGCTTTGTATGATGCCATGATGGGGGGATTCAAATGTCATAAGATGATGAAAAATGAACCTTTGTCATTTGGGTTCAAATTGAGCTTTTTTAAAATTTATCTGGTGCGTTTTAGAAAATGCATATGGGTACAAGATTTTAAAGTTTGCATGATGGATTTAAATTGAAGTTAACAATGGGCAAATGAAATTAGACTTGGGTTTGATTGAAATTAATTTTGAACTTTGAAATTGGGTAGGTTATGAGTGAATTGGATGAAAAGTGGGGGGCATTTTGATCAACTGAGTGATAATTGGGGGTTTTTGGGCCTTTAGGGGCAAAATTGGGATTTTGGTCAAAATTGGTAATTTTGATCCCTTTAGGGGCAAAATTGGGATTTTGGTCAAAATTGATAATTTTGATTAAATTGGGCCCATTGGGTGGTTTGGATTGGTTTAGGGGAGGTTTGGAAACATTTGAGAGTTTTTAGGAGTTTTTGGGATATGAAGGGCATTTTGGTAATTTTTGCAATTACGGGGTATTTTAGGAATTTTAGAAATTTTGGGGTGTTTATGTCAAATTGGGCCCAATGGGTGGTTGGGATTGGTTTAGAGGACGTTTGGAATTATTTGGGAGGTTTTGGAAATTTTTGGGCCATGAGGGGCATTTTGGTACTTTTGAAAAGTTTGAGCTAAAAGGCCAAATGACAACCCTTCATGAACCTTCACATATTGATCCTTGCCATCTCAACCAAAGCCAGAGGCTTGGGACTATCCATGGGAGTTTCTTAAAGGGTGAAGGAGGTTGGTTTAATGGGTGTAATTTAGGATTTTGGGAAAAGTGGGGAATAGTGATATGCCTAAGTGTGTGAAAGACCAAGCTCTA
>NW_018225138.1:3579-6053 GCF_001263595.1 Phalaenopsis equestris | reverse complement strand
GCTTATTATACACTTCCAAAGAAAATTGTCTTCTCACGAGAAGTTACAACAAATACAAATTCAGAAAAAGAATAAAAAGGAGACCATTCAACTACCTCCTTAGAACATGATATGGTGAAGGTTCTTTTAGTTCACGCACTTGAGATCGAGGCCGGGGACGTGGACGAAGAAGAGCCAATACAATTATTGAAAGGACTAAGCTGATCATCAACATCGGTGATGAAGACAATTCCAAAGATGAAATGATGATGACAAAACAAAAGAAACCTCGGTATAGGATCTCCTTAGAAGGTGATGAGAAAAGCGAATATGAGACGATGTACGATCGGATAAACCACTATGTGAACACCTTGAACCTCACTCCGATCTTTCCTCAAAAGGTTAGAGTTTAAAGGTTAAGGAAGTCCCTTGTGCTGGTTCAAAGCCGATCAAGTTTTACTGTGCTTCTACTCCTGTAAACTTTGAAAATCATGTAAATTTGGATGATCCTTATGAATTAATGGAATTACCTTTTAGTTATTTCTCGACTTATGTACAAAAGTTACTTCAACAGGGACATTTACCGAAGCAAATGTCAAAAGACAAACTACAATTTTTTGAGAAATTATGGAATGCTAAAAATCACACTCCAAAATTGAAATTGGGTCTCGAATTTGGTACAGTGGGACAAGTCGATGATTCGGAATTTTGCATGGTTGTTTTCGGTGAGAATTGCCTCGATATAGAGGATGACTCTACCGCCGATTAGCTAGTGGAAGATGCTCCTCCAGAATTTGAGGAAGAAATTAAATCAACTATCGATGAACTAAAAGAAGTAAATCTCGGGACTGAAGAACATCCCCGACCAACATTTATAAGTTCTCTACTTAATAATGAAGAATCTTAAAAGTTGATTGAATTGTTAATAGAATTCCAAGATTGCTTCGCCTGGAGTTATGATGAAATGTCAGGACTGTCAATGGAAGTTGCAGTTCATAAACTTGGGGTAGACAAAGACATAACCCCAACAAAACAAGCCCCAAGGAGAATGCGCCTCGAAATGGAACAGCAAGTCATCGCCGAAGTAAAGAAATTGATAAATGCTAATTTTGTACGAGAAGAAAAATATCCCACATGGATAACTAATATTGTTCCAGTTAAAGAGAAAAACAGACAGATACGAGTCTGTGTCAACTTCAGAGACTTCAATAAAGCATGTCGAAGATGAGTTTCCACTACCAATACCAGAAATGATGGTCGATATTGCTTCAAAACATGAAATCTTCTCCTTCATGAACAGATTATCAGGATACAACCAAATAAAGATGGCTCCTGAAGATGCAGCACTTACAGCTTTCAGAACACCGATCGAAATTTTCTGCTACATAGTAATGCCGTTTGGTTTGAAGAAAACTGGAGCAACATACCAACGAGCAATGACAAGGATTTTTGATGACCTCATTCACAATCAAGTAGAATGCTACGTGGATGATTTGGTCATCAAAAGTAAACAAAAATTAGACCATTTGTATGATTTGAGGATCGTTTTTGAACGATTACAACAATATAATCTCAAGATGAATCCCCTAAAGTGCGCATTTGGTGTCACTTCTGGGAAGTTGCTTGGATTTGTTGTTCGTCATCGGGGAATCAAGATCAACCCGGAGAAGATTAAAACTATCTTGGAAAAGCCTCCCATTTCTCGGCATTGGTGAAAAAGGACACTAAATTTATTTAGGAAGAAAAATGCCAGCAGGCTTTAGAGGACGTTAAACAATATTTAATGACACCTCCTGTTTTGGCAGCTCCTATCCCAGGGAGACCTTTGATACTTTATACCGCGGTTTTAGATTATTCTCTTCGAGCTTTATTATCTCAAGTTAACAACGAGGGCAAAGAAAATGCACTATACTACCTGAGTCATCGTCTAATACCGACGGAGATAAGGTATCCACCAATTGAGAAGCATTGTCTAGCTTTAATTTTTGCTGCCCAGAAGCTTAGGCATTACATGCTTTCTCACAAGGTAACTCTGATTTGAAGAATTAATCCGTTGCAATATTTAATGACACGACCAACACTCTCCGGACGTCTAGCAAGATGGTCGATGATATTATTGCAAATCAACATAACTTTTGTTCCCCTGCATGCTATCAAGGGATACATACTAGCAGACTTTCTTGTTGCACACCCGTTACCATCTGGGTCCCCACTCAATGACGAGTTACCAGACGAACAAATTCTACAAACAGATTCCTCCTATGCACAACACTGGAAGATGTACTCGACGGTGCTTCTTCAGCCAGAAAAGATAAAGGCTCGGGCACAATCATACCAGGCAAAGTAGGAGTTGGTCTGATTTTCATCACACCAGACAAGGGTATGTTGAGATTCTCATACCACCTGACAGAGCCTTGCACCAATAATGAAGCAGAATATGAAGCTTTGATTACAGGATTAGAGTTGGCAATCTTAATGGACATAAAAGATATTAC
>NW_018225138.1:903-1264 GCF_001263595.1 Phalaenopsis equestris | reverse complement strand
AAAGAAAAAGCAAAGTTATTTGCGATCTCGGAAGGATACATGTATAATGTCGACATGAGGGAGTCTTCTGACAGTCTGCCGTTGACAGAGGATGAAGTACAATCAGTACAACGTCTGGAACCATCACCAGCATGGATTCACTCCAAATCCTGTTCGGTTTGTTCCACTTGCCATTCTGCAACATTTGAACAAGGACATTCTACAGGAGTCTTTGTAGAATGCCCAGTTGCAATGTCTTACATCTGGGACAATATGGTAATTATGATGATTACTCATCAACCAATGAATTGATAAGATATGTTGATTTGCCGATCGATGATACAAACACAGTTCAACATCATCCATGGGACATTATTCATGC
>NW_018225138.1:0-876 GCF_001263595.1 Phalaenopsis equestris | reverse complement strand
TGCGGTGAAAATAAGACCCCCATTAACATGGCAACCAATCATTAATAATTGGTTAAATGATGAAGCTCGTTATTCAACATATACAGACAGAGTCGAGCTTGCAAAAATACATAAAGTTAAATGCAATGTTTTCGAACATTTTGAAATAGTCGATGGAGACTATGTTAATATTCTGGAGGGATTGGAATTATATACAAGGGTCTCTTCTCTTACAGAGCAACAAGAAGTACTTAATTGTGTGCTCAACCTCCGAATCAGAGGCACAGTAGGACTGCTATCCGGAAGAACGTATTCCGAACCTAAAAAATGGATGAGAGGCAAGGGTCACATTATGATACAATGCGGCTGTCGTTACAATTATAAGATAGATCAACAAGGAAATCTTCTAGGAATTTTACAACATGAGAAGGTGGAGCCAATGCCACCCATGATAAGATGGATGATCACACGGATGGTCCAATGGTGCATAATTCCAGCAGATTGCATCCCCAATAGTTGCATAATTAATATCTATGAAGAAGGGGATTGTATCCTCCGCATATTGACCATCACGATTTTGTTCGTCCGTTCTGTACGGTCTCCCTTATATCGAAGAGCAGTATACTGTACGGTACAGATATAGAGATAATCGGTCCAAGTGAATTCCGAGGATCTGTCAAAATTTCTTTACTAAGAGGGCCCGTTCTAATTCTGAAATGAAATAGAGCCGATATAGCGAAACATTGCATTCCGGGAACATTGCATTCCGGGATGCATTCCGGGAGTCTGACACCGTCGAGTGTTGATAACTTTCAGAAGGATGAGTGATGACAAAACTTCGTACGGATTTCAACCAGATCTGGAAGTGTTGCAACCATATGAGTTATAAACTCGTTG
>NW_018225137.1:1713-1976 GCF_001263595.1 Phalaenopsis equestris | reverse complement strand
TTGGCAGAAAAATTTAATATTATTCATAGATCTCTACTGTCTATCATCCTGAAACTAGTGGGTTAGCTGAGTAGAAGTATCTAATCGTGAAATTAAGGGAATTTTAGAAAAAACCTGTAAATACTAATAAAATAGATTGGTTTGCTAGATTAGATACTGAATTCTAAGCTTATAAAACAACTTATAAGACACATATAGGAATGTCCTCATATAGATTAATTTTTGGAGACTTGTTACTTACCAGTAGAATTGGAGCATAAAAT
>NW_018225137.1:1000-1578 GCF_001263595.1 Phalaenopsis equestris | reverse complement strand
TTATGGCATGATTGGAAGATTAACCAAAAGAACTTTGAACCAGGACAAGAAGTTTTGCTTTACAACACTAAGTTGAAGTTATTTCCAATACTAGGCTGAAGTTATTTCCTAGAAAATTGAAGTCTCGTTGGTTAGGGTCATTTACTGTGACTCAAGTTTATACTTGCGGAGCTGTTGATATTGAAGATCAGAAAACTGGAAATAGATTTAAAGTGATTGGACACAGATTAAAACCATATTATGTGGGTAAAAGACTAAATTTTAAAGAGGTTTTAATGATCAGTCAACCTAAATGACACCAGAATAGGTCGGGCTGACGACGTTAAATCAAGTGCTTTATGAGAGGCAACCCATGTTTATCTTTATTTTTATCACAATTATAGTAGTTTTTATTTGAAATCATCATTAGTTTGTGGTAGTATTAAGCTCTACTACTCTTATTTACCCTTGAAACATCTTAAAAATTGGATCCATGAAGAAAAATTGGAATGCATTCAGACCAGAGCGAAACTGTGCAAATTTTGCCTTGAGCACCGACGACACCCTCGACGCCGTCGACGGCGGGGTTTTCCGTGGGG
>NW_018225137.1:0-948 GCF_001263595.1 Phalaenopsis equestris | reverse complement strand
CGCCGTCGCGCCCGCCGACTGCGAGACCGGCGAATTGACGGTTATGTGGGTTCAAATGACGATTTTTGGGCGGGAAATATCTTTTTAAACTAAAAAATTTGATTTATAGTTCATATTTTCCCTCCAAAAATGATGTGAAACTCTACCAATTTCATTCTTATGGCATCCAATTCCCCTAATTATCCCAGAATGCGAGTTTTCAATCAGTGAAAGTTTATTAGTGCGGAAGCGCAGCGAATCTTCAACAAGTTGCTGACGAAGAGAAGATTGTTCAAAGAATGAGGATTCGTGAATCACGGATTGAATAATCCCACGACGGATATTGAAGAAATGATAGTGTGGCGAAGATGGGAAGTACTGTGCTACACTACTGGCACCGTGGTGGTTCCTGTGGTGAAAGAATTCTATGCAAATTTACACAGAATCAACCAAGGAGTTGTTTATGTGCGAGGAAGATGGATCACTTTCACTCCGGCACATATCAAAAAATCATACATGATAGAGAACATTCTTGTCTCCCACTATTCTAATTTCTCCCAACGAGAAACCAGATAGAAACCAGATGAATGAGATTTACCAATATTTAAGGGACAAAACTGACGACTAGGAAATAAGAGAAAATGAGTATGTTAGTTTTTCTGCAACACTCCTAAATCCCGTTTCAAAACATTGGCACTTTTTCATTTCTGTGAAACTGTTATCGACAATGAAGATCGGTAAAGTTTCTAAAGAAAGTGCCATTTTGAATTACTGCATCCAAAGGGGACTGCCGATCGACATTAGATCTATATTTGTGAAGTCGGTTTTTTGCATGATCGTTCGCGGATCAACTTATGGGCTTGGACGTGCTTGGCCCTCCATAATTTTCTCACTTTGCAGTCAGTTCCAAGTGTCCTACAAAAATTCAGAAAATGTACTGCTACCTTGGAAGCTTTTGGATCCAACTGA
>NW_018225136.1:9378-10067 GCF_001263595.1 Phalaenopsis equestris | reverse complement strand
TTTTCTTTCTCCCTCTCCCTCCCTCTCTACTCACCTCTATCTCACTCTTTCTTTCTCCCTCGTCCCTCTCTACTCTCTCTCTTTCCACTGTATCTTTATCTCTCTCTCTATCTATCTATGTAGAGAGAAAGAACGTCCCCCACACTTTTCTTTCTCCCTCTCCCTCCCTCTCTACTCACCCTCTATCTCACTCTCCCTCAATCGCTCCCACTCTCTTTCTTTGTTCTCCGCTGTATCTCTTTATCTTTTCCCTTTCTCTCTCTTGCTTTTTGTCACACCCTATCACTATCTTCTACACTCTCTCATTCTCATCTCTCTCTATCTCTTTTTTCTCTCACAATATCTCTCCTTCTTCCTTTCTCTCCCTCCCCCTTTTACATTATTTCTCTCTCTCTTTCTTTATCTTTCTCTCCCAATCCCTCACTATTGCTCTTCCTCTAGCTGGTTTTATATTTATTTCTCTCTCACTTTCTCTCCTTCATGTTCTGTCTCATTTGTTCATTTTCTCTTACCCTCCCTCTCCCCTCCCTTTCTCTCTCTTTCTCTTTCTTGCTCTTTTCTCTCTCCCTCCATTGCTCTCACTTTCCCAACTCTCTCTTACTCTCAATAGAAGTGTGAGAGAGTTGGAGGTATATGGCCTCTCTTTCCCTCCCTCTCTAACTTCCCCCTATCTTGTTCACTCTCGCTTT
>NW_018225136.1:3696-7791 GCF_001263595.1 Phalaenopsis equestris | reverse complement strand
AGCGAAAGGGAATAAGAGAGAGGTGAAGAGAGAATGGAAGGATTGAGATAGAGAGACTCTCCATGACTTTCTCTACTACTTTATAGAGCTCTCACATCCTTGTTTCCCCTCTTTCTGCCTCTAACCCTACCTCCTCCCTCTCTTATGCTCTATACTTACACTCTTTTTCTCATTATCTCCCTCTCTCACTCTTGAGGCTCTCCCTCATTGTTTGTATTATCTTATTCTCTTTCTATCTAACCATCCCTTTAACTCACGTGTTCCTTCCCACTTTCTCCTCCTCTATCTTTCTCTCTCTCTCTCTCTTTCAATCTCTTTGGAGAGAAATAATATAATGAGATATAAAGAGAGAGGAAGGGAGGGAGGAAGTGAGAGGGAGGGAGAAAAAGAAATAATGGGATAAAGATGGAGAGTGAAAGAGAGAGTTTAAGATGAGTAAACAGACTTGTTGATAGTTTGAATGAAAAGAGAGGGAGGGAGCAGAGTGAGAGTTCAAGAGATAAAGTGAGAGAGAAAGACTGATAGAGAGAAAATGAGTGAGAGAGATTACATGGGAGATATGATGATAGAGAGAGCGTGTCTCTCCGAATTTCACTCTCACTTTTCATTTCTCTCTCTTACTCAATTTGTCACTCTCTTTCCTACTCTATTTTTCACTCCTAGTCCATATCCCTATCCCTATCTAACTCTCTCTCACTTCCTCTCTCCTTCTCTTGCTCTCTTCTCTCATTCCTTCCATCTCTCTCTAGCTCTTACATATCCTCTCTCTCTCTTTCCCACCATCACCCTAACTGTCCCTCCCTCACCAAGTTTGTAGCTTTCTCTTATACTGCTAACCTCTCTCCTACCATCAATCTCTCTCTCTATCTCACTCCCTCTCAGCCTCTTTTTGTTCACTCAAATCTCTCTTGCTCTCTCCCACTCTAGAGAAAGTGAGATCTCTCTCTATCTCTCCATTCTCTCACTCTCTTCTCCAACTTTCTCTTTTTTCTCTATTTCTCTTTGTCTCTTATTTTCTCTTCCTACCTCTATTACTCCTTCTCACGCTCTACTCTTCTCTCTCTTTCTCTCTATCTCACTACTCTTTCTATCTCTCTTTATCTTCTATCTCTTCTGAGAGGAATGAGAAATAGGGTAAGAAAATGAGGAGGGTGCTTCAAAAAAAGAGAGAGATAGTACAAGGGGAATTGAGTAAGAGAGAGGGAGAGGCGGCGAGAAGGAGATAGAGAAATATCACACTTTCTCTTCTCTCCTTTTCTCTATCTCCTTTTCTCTATCTCAGATGTATCTACAGGTTAATAGCACAAGAGAGAGAGAGAGGAAGTAACACTCACATGCTATCTTCGTCTCTCTCTCTCTCTCCTCTCCCTTTCTCTCCCCTCTTCTCCATCCCTCTCTCATATCATGAAAAAGTGAGAGAGGAGGATTTAAGAGAAAAGGGATAGAGGGAAAGAAAATTGAAGTGATGATGCGAGAGAAAGTCAAGGAGAGGAGGGATGGTTGGAGAGGGAGTGGAAGAGAAAAAGAGAGAATGAAGAGAAAAGAAAGAGAAAGAGAGAAGATGAATAGGGAGGGAACTAGACTAAGGGAGAGTGTGCAAGAGAGAGGTGAGAGGGGGTGTGAAGGAGGAAGAGAATAAGAGAGAGAAACAAACATGAGATATTACTCTCTCGCTCTCATTTTGACTTATATAACCTCCTCTTTGTTCTCTCCCACCCTCTCTTACTCTCTGCCTTTCTCTCTATCCCCTTCTCTTTCTCTCTAATTCTCTCTTTCTCACCCGTGCTCTTTAAGGTAGAGATGGAGGATGAGAGAGAATGGTGAGATTTTGAGAGGTTTATGGTATTGATCAAACATAATGAGTGAGGGAATAAGAGAAAAGTGGGAGGGGAAGAGAGGAAAAGAGCGTGTGAGACAGAATGACAGAGAGATAAAGAAAATTCAGGTGAGAGAGTGGAAGGAAGGCTTGGATAGAGTGAGGGATAAAGAGAGAAATAGATGGAGGAATAAAGGTTAAGATGAAGAGAGATAGAGATAAGGATGTAGAGAGCTAGAATAATGAAGAGTGAGAGAGAACATAAGGGAGATAGAATGATGAGAGATATATAGAAGAGAAACAAAAACAAGAAATAAATATGTAAAAGATATCGAGGTTGAGTGAGAAGAGAGATGGAATGAGAGAAACATGATGAAGAAAGTGTAAGAAGAGAGAGCGTGTAAGTATCTCTCACTCTTTTTCTCATTATCTCTCTTTAACTCTCTCTCCCTCTTTCTACATGAGCAAAGGGAGAAAGCAATGGAGGGCGAAAATGGGAGAGAATTAGAGAGAGTGAGAGGAACATAGTGAGAAAGATGGAGAGAAAAATGAAATGAAACAATGAGTGAGAGTGTGAGAGAGAGAGACAATGAGAGAGGGTGAGAGTGAAGTATAGAGCGAGTGAGCCGATCTCAATCACTTTCTTTATCTATTCTCTTATCTGTCTCTCTCTGCCTTCTTCATTATCTCTCTCACCCTCTCTCTCACTCACTATTCTCTCTCACTCACTATCACTCACTATTTTCTCTCTATTTTTGGCTTTTCTAACTTCCCCTCCTCGTTTCCCTCCTCTTTTAACTTAGAGAGATGCACAAATAGTTCTACCTTGCTATGTATCTCAAGCTCTCTCTTGTAAACTCTTGTTTTCTCTTCTCTTCTCCATCTCTCCTCTCTTTCCCACTCTGTCACTCACACTCCATCCAAACCCATCTCTTCTAATAAGTGATAGAGAGAACTAAGGAGCGCGAGATGCAGAGTGAGGAGAGATAGAGAGACAGAGAGAGTGAGAGAGAAAGAGTGATAGAGATTAGGAGAGCAAGAGGGGTTATGGGAGAGAAACTGTGAGGGAGAAAGAGAAAGGTGATAGATAAAAGAAAGAAAATTCAAGCTAGAGAGTAGTGAGAGAGAGAATTACTGAGGGAGCATAGCATGGATGGGAGAGAAAATGTGAGGGAGAAACATATTGAGAGAGGAGCAAGTGAGAAAGTGTGTAGAGTGAGAGAGAGCAAGAGAAAGAGTTAAGTGAGTGGGAAAGTGTGATATAGAGATAGATAGTGAGGGAGAGAGAGAATAGTTTGACAGTTTTGAAGCAAGATAGCAGAGGAAAAGGGCGAAATCAATATCCTCTCTATCTCCCATCTCTCCCTCCAACTTGCACGGTCACTCTTTTGACTCTCCCTACCTCTATCATAGTTTCTCTTTATCACTCCCTCTAACTCTATCCCACTCTCTCTTTCTCCATCCTCGACCCTCCCATCCTCCTTTTCCTCCCTCCTTTCTTCATATTTCTTCCTCTTCCTCTCCCTCTATCTCTCTTATTATCTCTTTTTGTCTTCTCCTGCCTTCTCTTTAATTATCTTGATTGCTCTCCCTCTCGCCATCCATCTAATAACCTTTGTCTCTTCTAATACCTCTCAATATGGAGATGCTCTCTTCTACTTTCTTTCCCTCCCTCTTTTTATCCCACCTGATCTCTTTGTCGCTTTCTAGAGAGAGCATAAGAAATAGAGAGAGGAGAAATAGAGAGTGCTAGAGAGAGAGAGAGAGAGGTGTGAGAGAGAAAGGTGTGAGAGAGAAAGGGAGAATAATAGAGATAATAAAAGTAAGAGAGAGAGTGAGAAAGAGAAAGTGGGATGGAAGGAGCAAGGTGAGGGAATGGGAGTAAAAAAGAAATGGATGGGGGAGAGAGAGTTAGAAAGTGGAGAAATAGAGAAAGTGAGTGAGAGAAATAGGAGAGAGGGATACTTAGAGAAAGAAAGTGAGATAGAGAGATATATAAAGCTACAGAGAGTAAGAGAAAAAGATAGAGAGAAAGAGATAGAAAGAGATAGTGACGTAGAAAAGTGAAAGGAGAGAGTGAGAGAAAGAGGACGGAAAAGATATATTTAGAATGAGAGGGGGCAAGATTGAAAAAGAGAATGAGAATAGAGAGATACAACAATAGAGTGAGGGAAGAATGATATGTAGGGATGGAGGGTCTCTTTCTCTCTTTGAGCTACAGAGAGCGTGAGTGCGGTGAGAGGGAGAGGGAGAGCTGGGGGGAAAGGGGGGGGGGGAGG
>NW_018225136.1:0-3153 GCF_001263595.1 Phalaenopsis equestris | reverse complement strand
TGTAATATCAAGGGAGAGGAGGGATGGATGGAGAGGGAAAGGGAGAGCAAGAGTGAGTATGTGAGAGGAAAAAAGGATTAAGAGATAAAGAGACTGATAAAGAAGTGAGAGAAATAGAGGGTTTGAAATAGTGGGATGGTTAGAGAAAAGATAGAGAGAGATGGGAGAGAATAACGAAATACATGAAGGGATTATCAGATAGAATGATAGTGAGATAATGAGAGAGAGGGAGAGATAGAGAGGAAGGCGGTGCTAGAGAGGGAGTGAGAGAGAATGATAGAATGAAAATAGCTCCTCTCTCCCTCTCTCTCTCTTCTTTTCTCATAAACCTTCTCCCTCTTTCTCCCTTACTTTCTACCTCTCTCCCTCTTCACATTACTATCTCTCACACACTCTCTCTTCATCTCTCACACACTCTCTTTTCTCTCTCTCTCTCACCCTTTCAACTCTCTTCCTCTCCATCTCTCAGTTTTTTTCTCTTGCTCCACCACACTCTCACTCTTGAGCGTAAGAGACATGGAGAATGAGGTAAGAGGAAGAATGTGAGATAGGGAGATAGAGAAGAAAAGAGAAAGAGAGATTGAGAGATTGAGGGAAAGTGAAAGAGAGAGAGAGTAAAAATAGAAAGGGAGAGTGAAAAAAATGAGTGATAGAGAGGTGAGCAGAGAGATAAGTGCTAGAGAAAGAGGGGGAGTGAGTGAAAGAGTAGAAGAAAGAGAAGCATAGGAGAGAGAAGACTAAGAGTGCTAGAGAGGGACGGTAGAGGAAGTAAGGGAGAAAGAGAACAAATGAGAGAGAGCATGTGGGGGATAAAGTGAGTGAGAGAGGGAGTGAGAGTTAAAATGAGCAAATGATAGAGTGATGGTAAAAGCAAAAAATTAGGAGGGAGAGAGAGAAGAGGCTAAGAAAGTAATAAAGAGAAAAAATATGAGAGATATTGAAAGGGAGGGAGTGAGAGTAAGAGAAGTAAAGGAAGGGAAAGTGACATAGAAAAGGAGATAGTGGTAGAGGGAAAAAGAGAAGCAAAAATGAGAGAGGTTGAGAGAGGAATGGAGAGTGAGAGAGAGAAAGAGAGAGGAAAAGAGATATAGAGAGATAGAATGAGAAAAGCAATGAGAAAGATGGGGACGAACCATGAGAGAATGTAAGAGTGAAAGAGAGCATGATTAAGAAAGGGAGGTAGGGCGAGAGCATGATTGAGAAACTAAGAGAGAGAATGTGCAAAGATGCTCTCTTGAGGGAAGGAAGAGAGAGAGGGAGAGAGAAGAAAGAATGAAAAATCTCTCCCTCCTCTATCCCTCATTCTCATTCTCTCTCATGGTCTCCCACACTTCTCTCTCTTTCTCTTGCTCTCTCTCTCACATTCTCTCTTTCTCTCTCTAATAATTGTCTCTCACCACCCTCTCTATCTCTCAATTTCAATCTCTCTCATGCTCACTTTCTCTGTCTACCTCCCTCATTTCTCTCTTTCTCATTCTCTCTGTATCTTCCTCACTCTCATTCTATGTCATTGCTCATCTTCTTTCACTCTCTTACTCTGGCTCCCTCCCTCCCTCTCACATTTTGCCTCTCTACCTCCCTCTTTCTTTCTCTATCTCTTTCAATCCCTCACTTTAACTCTCTCTCACACACATCTCTCTCTCTCACACACAGTTTCCCTCTTTTGCTCACCCTTTCTCTTTTTATTTCTCTTTATATATCTCTCTCACACTCTTGAAATCTTTTTCTCCTTTTATCTCCTATCTCTTTTCTCTCTCCCTATGTGCCTCCTTCCCCATATCTCTTTCTTACCTCTTTCCCCCTCTTTCTACCTAAGAGAGAGAGAATCTCCATCCCTCCCAATATTTTTTTGCCTCCATCTCTATCTCGCTCTATCATAATATTTTCTTATTCTCATTTCTCTTTCACCCTCTCCCTCTCCCTTGCTTTTGAGATTTCTCTCCCTCCCACTCGTTCTCTCCTCTCTCCGTTTTTGACCCGCGCTCCCTTGTTATCTATCATTCTCTCTATTTATTATATATATCTCAAGCTCTACATCACTCTCATGCTCTGAATATATCTTCCTATCTTTTCCTATCTTGCTCTTTCGATCTCTACATCACTACTATCTATCTTCCTTACTCTCTTAATCTCTATTCTCTCTAAATTTCTCACATGATAGAGAGAATTTGATATAGAGAGTGAGTGAGAGAGAGATGATGGGAGATCAACTTGTCTCACTTTCTGTCTCTCCCTTTCTTGTTTCAACCCCTCTCTCTCGCTCACTCATTCTAACTCTCTTTCACTCTAGATCTTTCTCTCCCTCTCCATATGTTTCTCACTATTTCTATCTTCATCCATTTCACTCTTTCTCTTTACCTCTCTCTAGCTCTCTATCCTTCTTCTCCCATATTTTCTCATTCTGGAGAGAGATAAGAAGAAAGTGAGAAAAATAGTGGGAGAAAAAGATAGAGAGAGAAAGAAAGAAGAGCTTATAAATAGGTGAGATAAAGAGAAGAGTTAGGTTGATAAATAAATGGAGATGGAGTTAGGTTGATAAATAAATGGAGAGAGGAGTCTGAGTGAGAGAGGTAGAGAGAGAGCGAGAGAGAATAAAGTTAGGCAAGAAAAGATTTAAGGGGTAGTGAAAGAGATGAGAAAGACATAAAAGAGATGGAGGATAGAGGGAGGGAGGGAGGGGAAAGAAGGAGAAAGATAGAGTGCAAGAGAGATAGAGAGAGTGTGTGAAAGAGAGAGAGAGAGAGAACAAGGTAGAGGGAGAAAGGGGAGGGTAGAGAGGGAGAGAGAATAGAGATATCACTCTCTATATTGAGTCTATCTTTATCACTCTCTCAAACGTTCAACACATATTTCTATCCCGATCTCTCGCTCACACTCTCTTTATCCATTTTCTCTCTTCCTCACAATCACATACACTCTCTCAACTCTTACTCTATCTCTCTATCTATCTTTCCCTCTCTTCACTCTACCTTTCAATCTCTCTCTCCCTCACTCTCTCTTTCTCTCTATATGTTATCTCTCTTAATCCCTCACTCTCCCTATCAATATTCTCTCTCTCCATCATTCATTATCTGATCTGAGAAGTGAAGAGAATGAGAATTTATAAGAAAGAGGGCACGAGAGAGATAGCTAGTGAGAGCTCTTTATGCTTCT
>NW_018225135.1:0-7217 GCF_001263595.1 Phalaenopsis equestris | reverse complement strand
ACTCTCTTTAATTTTGTCTGCCACTAGAGCTACACAAACCTATCTAAGGACCGACTATCACAGTATATTCATTTCGAATTTTATCTCTAAGTGTAAAGTCACTCAACCACCTAAGCATTCTCATCTCGGCAACACTTAAAAAAGAGTTATGCTTCTCTCTAAAAGGCCAACATTCAGCGCCATAGAGCATTGCAAGTCTCACCATCATCTTATAAAATTTTCCTTTCAACCCAAGTGGTACTTTTCTATCACATAATAGGCCCGAAGCATTCCTCCACTTCAACCAACCAACATGAATGTTACTAATAACATCCCCATCTATATCACCATCACTCCTGAGATATCTAAAGCGTTCATACCTTTTAATAATTTAATCACCCATAGTTATAACTCTGTCACTAGATCTACTACTACTAAAATTACATTCCATGTCTTCAACTTTAGTTCTACTCAAACGAAGGCCTTTAGACTTCAGTATAGACCTCCATAATTTAAGTTTTTCCTAAGCTCTCTTTAGTCTTATCCACGAGAAGGATATCATCAGCGACAAGCATACACCAAGGAACATCATCCTATAAATGTCCAGTAAGAGCGTCCATAACTAAAGAACCCAAATGAAACTTTTGTATTTTCTCTACCTTATTTTTCTTTTTACTCCCTTATTTTTCTTTTTACTCAGACATTTCTTGGTAAATGCCCATGACATATTTTTATCATTATCTAGAAAATATATTTTTTTGTTAAAAAAATATAATAAAAAACATTAATCTCCATAAAAATTCATTCAAACTGCATCAATCTCACAATCACATGCTAAATAGCTTCATTATCAATAGCATTGTTCCTACTATAAACAACCATTCACATGAAAACATTTTTTATGATGTTTCTGACTTTCTTCTCCATATTTAAAACAAGTCATTTATAATTATTTTTATCTATAATCAAATATATGAAGTCCTTAAAATCTTTTTGATACTGGAGAATCCAAATTGAAATAGAAAAGCAAATATTATTACTCAAAAATCTAATAGAATTACAAGCAAAGACACTTGAAACTAGGAAATAACAAAAAAACAACAGGACTCAACTAAGGCATAGGTCGAAGAAGGTAATGCAGCAGTTTACGAAGGAAAAGCTGGCATGAAAGTGGTGGAATGGTCAAATGGAAGGAATGTGAGAACCACTGGATATGGTGGTGGTTGTAACAGGGAAGTGGTGGCAAGCCGTTGGAGTAAAAAGAAAAGGAGAGGAGTTGCAAGGTTGTGGCAGCATCGTCAGACTGTTGGACAGCCATATAACAACAATAGAAGGGCTTGTGGGGTTGTGGCGATGATGCCAAATGGCGGGATAGGGGAAAACATAAAGAGGAATGAGAGACGACCAGCAATAGCGAAGGAGTTCTGAGACAGCGAAAGCTATGAAGCGGGTGGCTTGGACAGCGAGGGACAGTGAGGGCTAGCAAAGGGGAAGGGTCGTGGACTGCGGAATAGCAAAAGAAAGGGATGTCCGGGGACTACAACAGTGAGGGAGATGGTTGGAAAGGTTGCAGAGAATATGGGTAAGGCTAAATATCCAAATAGGATCAAGCTACAGTCAAAACACCACTCAAACCCATGAGACGATCACCACCTTGGACGAGTTACATAATGAACACCTTCTCGCCTACAGCCTAGAAGGAGAATACTGGTAGCCGACAAGCATCCTGAACAAAAACATATGCTAAAAATTGACTTCCAAACCTAATACAACACATATATAGGAAAAGACTAAAAAGAAATGAAAGATAACAGGATAGAACACATAAGAAAAGAAAATGAGACTGTTTCGGCGGCATTAACTTCTCCGGCGATTTTGAATCTTGTGGTATTGTAGCATCTACAGTACGTACCGCAAGAAAGCTCTCACATCACTTTGTCATAATATTTTATTTATTTTCTTAGCCTATACCATATTAAAAAGGTCATGGACCCTCAAACACAAAGTCAATCATTTTTATTAATATATTTGTTGGTCAATATTACTAATAAAATGGTGGTTAATCTTTCACAAATATAAAACTAGAAATAACCAGCCTCTAGTATAAAATTTAAGATTTTATTAAATAGATCTAAACAAAATTAAACAAAATATTGATAATTAAAAATGACTCCCACCAATTTACTTATTTAACTAGATTTGTCAATTGAATGTTGCCTGAGAATAAGAAATGAAAGGTTCACTTCAAAGTTCTCCTAATATGACATATTTCATTACCCCTAAGTTGATCCTATTTTAGATATTTTCTTTTGACTATAAAAGTTCTCTAATGGGGAAACTTTAGAATAAAATACTCTTACTTTCAAAATTTTCAATTCATTCGAATAGTTTTAATCAGATAAAAGTCAAATATCAAATTTGATATGTGAATTAAATATAAATGAAACAAATTCAATAATAGTTGCATGTACTTAAAAACAATAAATAGAACACTAAATTTTAAAGGCTATGAAATTTAGAAAAAATGTTAAGCAGAGACTCGGACATCCATCACTCTCTATCCTGTACTAAATTGCACCACTCGATTCATCTCCCTAATTCTCATTCGCTACACTCATTGTCAACATTCCTCACTCAATTCAACCCCTCTGACATCCCAGACCTTCACTCGCCATGCTCCTAGCCATTAAATGATTCAATATGATCACTTTTTTTCTTTTCATCATCTCACTCGTTGTTGGTTGTAATCGCACTGGGAGAAAACAAACGAGGAATCGGCAAGCCTCAAGTATCAGCCCTTTGAAATAGGATTTGAAGTTCAATTGTGGATGCACATTTGCATCTTCGCATCCTGCTAATTTGCCATAAGGATTAAATTCATAAAGTATTTTGTTTCCTTTTTTTTCTAATCCTATTTTCCAATCACGTGAAGCTCATGGTTTATTGAGGTTTATTGGGATATTAAGAGTTTGGATGTTTATTCCTTTATGTTTATATATATAATCAAATATTTTTACAACATGCAACAAATAAACCCGAGAAGCGGGTTATGCAATCAAATCTACAATACACCAATTAACAAATGTGAGGTATCATCTAACCAATACTCAAAATAGGATTAAATCTAGCCTTAAAGCCCCAAATGATATTCACGGTAAAATGCAAGAAAGCATGAGAAGATTCTGGAAATTTAAATGTTAAATGTGATTATGGTTTGAATGAGATTGAACATGTAAATACTTATTCAACTCCATCTAAATAAACCATACAAAGCAGAAAATCAAATTTGGGCAAATTATATTTGCCACAATTAACAGGTCTGATTAGTAGTATTACAACTACTACAAACTAAGGCAGTTCATTCTTAATTTTAAATGGAAGAAAAAGGAAAGAAAAATGCACAAAGAGCAAGAGATAGATTTTTCTATGAGATTGGCCTAATTGTAGGTTACCAATGTTTGAAGCAATCAAAATTATAGACATGGTTTTGTGCCGATTATAATGAAAAAGCTCATAAATGGATACTCAAACATGAGGTTGGTTCAATCAACAAGATGTTTAGAGAGTATAAAAAAGCATGGAAACAATATGGATGATCCATAATGTCACGATTAGACAGATGGCTGCGATAAAACTTAAATTTTTTTGTTAGCCCGTATAGTGCATGATTACAAAGGTATACGGAAGTATGGATGTTTTTTATGCTATTACAAATCTTGAACTATTATTAAATTATTTGGATGAAATTATTGAAAAAGTAGGCTGAAGGTTTGATTACAACAAATAATGGTTCAATTTACATGAAGTTCAGTAAGAGATTGATAGAAAATGAAGCATCTTATGTGCAACACATTGTATTGACCTTATAGGCTTATGCTAGAAGATAGCAATGGAAAGTTGAAGATCCACCAAAGCACCCTTATAATGCATGACTACTAAAGAATATGAAAGTATGGATTCTTTTTATACTATTATAATTTTTTTTTTATTGCTAAATTATTTGGATGAAGTCATTGAGAAAGTAGGCAGAAAAGGTTTGATTATAACAAATAATGGTTCAATTTATATGAGTTTTAGTAAGAGATTAATAGAAAATGAACATCTTTATTGTACACTATGTGCAACAAATTGTATTGACCTTATAGGCTGATGCTAGAAGATAGCAATGGAAAGTTGAAGACCCACCAAACCACCCTTTCAAAAGCTAAAGATGTGGAGAAGTTTATCTGTGGTCATGGATTATTGATTTGATGACATCATTTACAAAGAAGAAGAGTTTCTTCGGATTATTGATTTGATGACATCATTTACAAAGAAGAGTTTCTTTTCGTCGAGGAATTTCGCTATTTGTTATGCATATTTTAATCTCCAAAGCACTTACAACAAAAGCAAAAGCAACAATTTATGCATTCATCTGAAATTCGCTGTTCTAGTCAATAGATTAAAATGACAAAAGGAATGAAAGCTTGAACCATTATTATATTTGATTTATATTCTTGGAGACATTGTTCATTGTACTAAAAGCGCTTCTACTCTTGTGAGTCTTCTAAGATCAGTTGTTTGGGAGAAAAAGCCAGCTAGCAATTAAATTTATGAATTGATGGATTCATCAAATAAAGGACGGCTTTCAATTGTTGAAACAATGAAAAGAAACATGGACTTTTTTTGAGAAGATGTGTTGCTGCTTAAACTCTCAGTTTCGCTTTTAAGACAATTTTTCAAATAACAAAGAAGTGAAGCAATGGTTGATTAATTGTGTGGAAAGTATGCTAGATTCTGGAGACTGCCTTAAATTTAATATTCAATTGGACCTATTGGCAGTAAGTGTAATAATTGAAAGTTTTAACTAAGCAAATAATTAAATAAAAAGAGTAGTGATAATAATAATAATAATAAATCGACACATCCCTTCGATTACACCATAACAGTCGTATCCCTCACTCGAAAGAATCAAAACAGAACAGCGAGGAAGAAGAAACGAAGCCGCACAGGAGAAGGAAGAAGGAAGGAGGATTCGTTTCAAGCCCCAATTTGCGACTTGTCTGTGAGTAAAGGAAGAAACCCCTGGAAAAGGAAGCGACAACAATGAAAGAAAAAGCAGTTGTGTTTATCTCTTACCTATTTCAATGCCAAAGCTTGCTCCTCCGGGAGGATTAGGAGTCGTGCCCTCATGCGTGCAAAAGAAGAGGTGGAAGAAGAGGAAGAAGAGGAAGAAAAGTGTCTGCTGCCTTGGCTTCGAACAAGTCCGAATGAGAGGAAGCCAAAGTCGGCGATCCTTGTGAGCGCCGTGTGCAGGTAAGGCTGTCAGAACGGTTCTTAAAAAGCTCAGCTCGCGTACGACTGAAAGGGTCTGTTTGGCATTCTGATGATAATTGCGTAGATTACCTACTTGATGTTATGTTTGGGACTGTCTCAAGATTATAAGAATAAATGGGTTTGCTATCTGGGATAGTTTATTCAGAATAATTTATCGTTGGTTATTATTGTATAAATGATATTTCTGTCTCTGTTTGGCAAAACTATTTGCAACAGAACTAAAATGAGAACAGAAACATATAGTACAGAAGCATATAGTGAAGAAGCATGAACTCATCACAGATCAATTCTAAAAGATGACATATAGTTCTCACACTCACATGAGTATTATAAAAAATAAGAAAAGTACAACTATAATGAGAAATATTAAAATATTCAATTTCAAACTCTGACTACGTCTGTCCTCAGCTGCACTATCAACTTGGGAAAACATCGGATTCTCATCACTGCTAGCAGTGTAACATATTGGATTGTCGGCCCATTGGAAGAAACTGTAACAAGCTGAAACACCCTTGCGATAACCTTAGAACTGTCTCCCGCTGTTGTCTCGCTGCTATGAGGCTAATGTGATGTGAGTAAGAGAGTTGATAGTCCACAATAACACAAAACAACTTTGTTTGTCGTCGAAATCTTAGAAGACATTTTGTTATAACTGCCCAAAAAAAACAAAAAAACTGAATGTTAGATCTTGAAAAAAAAATAAAAAAATACATATTAAAATGAACCTATAATGTACGAAAAAATAATACTTGGTGGTTTAGCTGTCATAGATAGCATCTGTTATAGACTCCCTCAGAGCAGTCTTCTCAGCCACACCCTCAACGTCATGAACTTCAAATTCATTACAGTCAGTCTCATCCTCAGGAACTGAAGGCCCAACTAAAAATTCTGATAGTTCATTATAGACATTCAGCTCAGCGTTATCAGTCATACTAAAGTTCGTATCTGAACATGAACGATGCGTCGGATGAAGTTATGAAATGTGATCCCCGATAATTATAGTTGTGCAAAACTTATAAAGTTGACTTCGCTTGGCAACGACGCCAAAAACATGATGTGTTATTTTATGAATAAGAAATTTAAGCAATTTATGTTTGGATTCTCGCAAGTATACGTATCTTTATCAAGTAATCCAAGACTTTTTGTTTAAGCTCCAAATATCGATCCTACGATGAAGGTTTAAATTTGAAATGATAAATTAACTAGGAAACTCACAGCAATAAAATAAAAATATTATCACTAATTTCGAATATTTAAGGTACTATCAGAAATAAGTTAATAACTACTAGCAAGCTTGTATTTGAAAGTTAAACAGTAACTACCAAACTATGTTTATGTGATGAACTTATCTAATATGAAAAAGCATATTTCCCACAAAAATGAGTTTTTAGTTAAATGAGATGAGATAAATGATTTAAATATGTATTGTGTCAAATGAAAACAATTTTAATTCTTTACCCTTATTTAGTGTTATAGAGAATCGTGGGCTAATCTCAGGTTTAGTCCCTAAATCCGTGGTTAGGCTCGGAGGATACTGGCTCTTACTCTAGAGCTCCCACTTCCTTTCCTTTGAAGGATAACACTCACTTTAGTTCTTAAAAACTAAGGTCAAATTGGGGATTTTAGTCTGTCACCCTAGAATCTCTAATTCTTCACCGTATAATTTATATTTTCTTATTTATTTGCACCCAATTCCATGAATGAAACACTCCTTCATGGAATCGAATGTGATTCTCACTATGTTGTAAAACTCATACTCCATTTTCTGGATAGTATGTTTCACAATAGATGTTAACATTTCAATTGGCCAAATTGAAAAACATCACAGTTTATTTTATATTTTAAAATTGGCACATCCAAATTATCTCTTCATTTCAACATTTTCAACATATCTCAGAGTAGAGAGAAAGATAAAGAAAACT
>NW_018225134.1:0-1078 GCF_001263595.1 Phalaenopsis equestris | reverse complement strand
AACCGGCCAAAACCGGCATATGATTCGAGAGGCTTTAAAGCCAAATGTCTACAAAACCCGACGTGCCTCAAAATGAGGTCTTATCATCAAGGGTCGGCCAAGTGAAGGCAATAGTTCCATTGATTGGAACATCAAATGATCAGGGAGGTATGTACCCCGATCGAAATAGTTTAGGAGGTATGTATCCTGACCAAGTATCAAATAAGGCAGGAACTATGTATTCTGCTCGAGCATATGAAATAACGCAGGAGGTATGTATCCTGACGAAATATCAAATGAACAATCATACGACATAACATTATGAGGCATCACGCTCAAAGTATATTCGGAGATCTAACTAATCTGGCTGAACATGGATCGGTGGTAAAACCGATACAACATATCATTCGACTTGGCGAACAAAGCCAACCAAAGCAGTCAGAACCATCAAATGGGTTAGATATCAGAAATGTCTAACCACAAGAGTGCTTCTACATCAGCACTAGCGAAGCGACTTTTGCTGAGGATAGCCGTCAGACTAATACAACATGGTACTCAACATGACAGACAAAATCAACCAGATCAATCGAGAATATCAACGGGGTTTCATGACCTAGCATGGTCTAACCCCAAGGGTGTTCCAAGCGAGCTAGCGAGGAAATTCTCATTTGAGATTCTCCCGTCACTTAGCAAAATAGTTTTGTTGGGGAGACATCAAATATCTCGGTGTAGACATGGACCAGCTGAGCGATTGATACAACATGTCATTTGATGGGGCATACCAAACCAACCAAACCGATCGCAATATCATCGAGGTAGAATCAAAAGTCCCAAATGTAGAGTGATTTAAGCAAGCATTAGCGAAGTAAGTATCGCTAAAAGGTCCCTCAAAACTAGCAAAATAGCTATGGCAGGGGAGAGCTCAACGAATATTTCCAACAATAACAGATTAAGGCAACTCTCATCGGGGAAAATACTAGAGCAAACGTCAGGCATCAAAAGTGGCTCTGACGAAGGACATGGATCAGACGGATAACAGACAAATTCCAAAATTGATACGACACGTCGCTCTGACAAGGCAATGAAAATTGACTGATTC
>NW_018225133.1:0-343 GCF_001263595.1 Phalaenopsis equestris | reverse complement strand
AACAAAAATCAAGTGATTTTAATTTCTGTGTGCTTTAAATTAAACGTTTTAAGCAAATTAAGGTTTGTTTAAAACAGTGATAAGAAACTATGTCGTTTTCCTATGCCACATGCAATTTTCTAAAACAGTGATAAAATCATTTCCTAAGACTACGCTAGCTATAAGAAACTTGCATGAATTTTTGTAGAATTTTCTAAGCCACATGCAATTTTCTATAATTATTTGAATAAAAAATGCATAAAAATTTAGAAAATTAAGATCTCTGTTTAGAGATTCCTATGTCGTTGGAAAAATGCTCAAATTGTGCAGCTAGACATAGGCTACAACATATAAAAATTTGGGG
>NW_018225132.1:0-3168 GCF_001263595.1 Phalaenopsis equestris | reverse complement strand
TAGGATTAACTTCAATATTACTAGGCAAAGTTCCTAGAGGTCTATTGCTAAATGCAGTAGAATGTAATTGATTTTCCATGTTTCTAATGACAGCTCCTTGACTTTGTAAAGTTCTCTAATTTGCAATATTAATTCTTCCATTAACAATTTCTTCTCCTTACTATGCGAATTACTATTCAAACCTGAAGGGCAATAAGGTTTACAGTTAGAATTCTCCTGATTGTTGTAGTTTCCCAATGGGTTCGCAGCCTTGTTACCCCGTTGTAGATTTACAACATGAGAGTTATTGTTAATCCAAATAAAATTTGGGTGATTTTTCCAACCAAGATTGTAATAATTGGAATAAGGATTATTAGATCGATTGTTTATTGCATTTAAAGTCTCTTATAAAATGTCCCAATGAATTTTCCTCAAGCACAAGAGGTGTCTGAGAATAATTCATTCCATATTGATCTATCTTCTTTGATATTACAACAATTTGAGCAACCAACATAGATATTGCTTCTGAATCATGAATAATTGCTACTCTTTTTTGAGTTACCCTTTCAGAGGGCCATTAAAAATTATTAGTACACATCACTTCAATTAAAAAATATGCTTCATCAAATGGTTTTCACATTAATGTTCCAGCAGTAGCAACATCAATTATAGATCTAAGAGATCCAACCAATCTATTATAGAAAGTTTGAATTATTAACCAATCTGATAATGCATGAAATTGCTAAGGAGATCTTTAAGTCTTTCTCATAAATTCAGTTTCCTTCAAACTGACAAAAAAATGTAATATCATTTCTAAGCTTAGCAGTTTTTGATGGTGAGAAATATTTAAATAAAAAAATTTGTAATAAGCCTTCCCAAGTTCTGATAGATTCAGGTGCTAACAAGTTTAACCACATCTTAGCTTTTTCCCTTAATGAAGAAGAAAAAAGTGTTAGTATGCGACATCATTGGACACTCGACATCATTCGACACTCCCATCATATTTAAATGTAGCACACAATTTTAGAAAACTAGCAAGGTATAAGTTAGGATCATCAGTCAGTGTTCCCTCAAACTGATTATTTTGTACATTTGGATAATAACAGATTTAAGCTCAAATGAATTGGCAGCTACAACAGGGTTTTGTATACTTGAATGAATTTCATGTGTTGTAGGATTAACATAATCTTTTAAAAGTCTCTGATTATGTTCATTTTCAATTACAGAATTATTTAAGCTTGTAGTCATTTAGTTCAAAATTTCAAACTCTTTTTGTTATTTTCGAATGTTTTCTAATTGTTCTTTCTAACTCTGAATCATAATGTATTAAACCTACCGATCTTAAACTACGCATACAAAAACACAATAGGAAATAAAAATAAGCAAACACATTAAAATACAAAAATGTGTAATTAAACTAAAATAATTTTTTTAGTTCAAATAAAATGTTCTATATTATAAAGTAATTTACTGTTACTCAACAACAATGGTGCCAAAAACTTGATGCAGCGGTTTTGTGGTGCGTTGTAAATATCTTTCAATACTACAATACACACACACCATCACAAGTAACAAATATGTAGTTAAATCCCAATAAGAATAAATTTACTATAAATAGTTTTATCTTTTAAAATCTTTAAGTTGTTGAAACATAATAATAACACAAGTATATGCATCACTCAAGTAATAAAGGGCTCTAATGAAGTCCTAAGTATTGATCCCACAGGGAGTTGGAAATTCTTATAGTTATAATGTCAATAACAATATTCAAGCTATAAAACTTAAGTAAACAAAACAAATCTAAAGTAAATTTAATGTGCGCTGAAAGAAATGCAATTAGAAGAACTAAGTTAAATTAATTAATTGCTAAACTTCAAAAGTAAACTTATAAAGACTAAACAAAGTTTTTTAGCAAAGAGTTCAAATTTTAGAATGGATCATTCCCCTTTACAATGAGTTTATGAATTTTTAAGTAATTAAAATCATTTAAAATACATATAAAATTTTATTGTGCCAAATAGGAGCAATCCTATTCTTTACCTTCTGAGAGTGCATCAAGAGTTTGACTGATCCAGAGTTTGGTTCCAAAATTTGTGGTTAGGTTGAGAGGACACTGGCTGCTACTTCAGAGCTCTCACTTCTCCCTCCCATGAGGGCTAACTATCTCTCTTTAGTTTCCATGCAACTGGACCAAATTGCATATTTTAATATGTCACCTTAAAATATATAGATGACCTTTTCATCTGTGCCCATCAAAGTATATTTCCCTATTTATTTGTCGCAACCCTATGGACTACATTCTCATCCATGAAATTGAACGTGACTCTTGTTTTGTTGCAGAAAGCATAGGCCTTTCAAATCTTATGTTTCTCAACTAATTTTAACATTTCAATTGGCCAAATCAAAAAGCAAATAAAGATCAGAGTGTGAATCATCACAATTTATTGACATTTAAAACCTTATATAACAAAATCAATTCTTCATAAAATCATATCTCATTATAGGGAGAAAGATAAAGAGGAGTACTCAGAATTCATGAGAAGGATAGACAAAACATAGATTTCATATATAAAAACAAGTTTACAAAACAAAGAAAGTAAAGAACACAACTTATCTAACACACCTTCTCAAGCAAATCCCTTGAAGTTCCCTTCAAACATTTTCTCTCTTTATAATCGCACTCAATTCTCTTTTAGAATTATAATGAAGAATAAATCTCTCACCTTCCATCTCCTCTTACAACTTTAGAGGAAAATCCTCTCTTCTCCCAATACTTCTCTCTCTCACGCCAACTCTCTCTTCAAACCTTTCACCCCCTACTTTTTCTTCTCTAGACTATTCTCTTTTTAATTGGGGTCAACCTTCCTTTCAAAGAGAATTCTCTAGACTATTCTCAATTTCTCCATTTTCCCAAAAGGCACACCTCTTCAAACCAAGAGACAAGCCCCTTCATTCAATAGCCTTTTCAAAGTGTCCAGATGTATTGAATCACTCCATGGGGTGTTTAAATAGATTGGAGCTTTCAAAAATTGCCTAAAAATAGTCACTAACCACCTTACTCCATCTTATTTTGTCTCTAGTACCAGCTTACTGAAGTCCACGTTGTTCTGGATTCAGGCTCCTCTTGCGCCAATTCTGACACTTATGGTGCCAATTCTGGCACTTCTGGCACCGATTCTCTATAAAATG
>NW_018225131.1:0-543 GCF_001263595.1 Phalaenopsis equestris | reverse complement strand
CGGCCTTCTTATTCCAACAACAACAACAATATATAAATAAATATATATATAATTTTATTTATTATTTTTTTTTTTAAAGAAATGATTAGAGGTTATTATACGAGTCTCCAACCATCCCTAATGTGTCTAACATTTCGAGTACCACCTTCTTAAGACGAACTGTGTTAGAAGGGAATTGAACCTCCGACCTAAGGGGTCTTATGACGTGAATGTCAACCAACAGGTCATATTTCCGGCCTGCTTCTTACAAACATTATAAATATAATCTTGAAAAATAAATAAATATTTGTTCATGTCAACTATATTAGTTTATATTCTGAAAACAAAATAAGCGCCAGGTTAAGATATTATTTCTTATGCTTAGCTTTGGTGTATTATCTGTCCTACAAAGTCATCATTTCCTTAAAAAATCATAAAATGCAGCTTGATGATGTTTTGCTTGCCTTATAAAAGCTTAAGAGGAGGAGATAAATAAATCTGAATTAAAAGCTTTTTTATTTTATTTTTATTTTTTTGAATTTTCATGGCCAGTGAGAGTAATGG
>NW_018225130.1:254-1666 GCF_001263595.1 Phalaenopsis equestris | reverse complement strand
GTGCAAGGTAGATGGATCACTTTCACTCCTGCACGAATCCATGAATTATACATGATCAAGAACGTTCCTGTCTGCCATTATTCCAACTTCGTCCCAACAATAAACCAGATGAATGAAATGGAAGACTGGAAAATGAGAGAAAACGGGTATGTTAGTTTTTCTACGACACTCCTAAATCCCATTTGAAAAGACTGGCACTTTTTCATTTCTGCAAAATTGTTACGGACAATAGTTACCGACTATGAGCATTGGTAAAGTTTCTAAAGAAAATGCTATTCTGAATTATTGCATCCAAAGGGGACTATCGATCGATATTGGATCAATAATTGTGAAGTCGGATTTGGGCCTGATCGTTCATGGATCAACTTATGGGCTTGGATACCTTTCCACAATTTTCTCACTTTACAATCAGTTCCAAGTGTCCTATGAAAATTGGGAAAAGGTACTTCTACCTTGGAAACCTTTGGACCCAACTGAGAGATTCCTAGCATTTGAAGATGAAAATGACATGGCCATTATAGTAGATCAATTATCTCAGAATTCACTACTAGTTCAACCATTAATTCTTGACAAGACTCTGGTGATCCTGCACAGAATTAAAAAATTGGAGAAGGAGGTACAAAATGTCATGAATGTAATTAATAATATCTCTGATTTCTTCGATCATTTAGACAGGGGGATGAAAGAACATTTTGAGCACTCTGGACATTTAGAAGATAGTTTGATACGACTGATGAGGAGGATGAAATTAATAGAAGAGGATTCAATTGAAGAATTTCCATACCGATCCTTCTACAACCTTCATGTGCAATCAATGGGTGATCTCAGAGGAGAATCTAGTACTAAATCTGATGAATAGTAGATTTATATTACTACCTGTATGTCTATCTATGAAATTTGATTTGAACTTTGTATTTGCTTTGCTTTAAAATTATGCTTTTAGATCTATGTATAGTTGAGACTAAGCATTGGATGTTTTATTTTCAGTGTTTTGAGTGTTGTGGCTTGGATTGCGATGCTGAATTAATGTATTGAGGTTGAGAAGATACCAAACTTAGGTGTGTTATGTAACTATATTGTATCCCTTGGAATTTATATATAAATGTGATGTTTTGTGTTGTGAAAGTTTATATGTGCTAAGTACATCATTTAGTCACTTAAAATTATATCTATAATGACTGAAAAGATGTCGTTAAGGCTTGAAATTGATAAAAATTGTGAAAATTCAGGATTTGAACCAAAATCAGTAGAGCCCGCCGATGGCTCCCTCGACGCCGCCGACGGCAGATTTTTCTTGAGAGTTCTGTTTAAATTTCAATAAAGTGTGACGACGGCGCCATCGACACCGCCAATGGCGAGATTGCGAAAAAACACCTTTAACCGCGATTTTGACCAGTCAACCGCCACTATTC
>NW_018225130.1:0-244 GCF_001263595.1 Phalaenopsis equestris | reverse complement strand
CACTATTCATCATCCCCTTCCGTCTAAAAATGCAATTTTTGACCTAGGGCTTGAGAGAACTTGGATTGGGAGGCGATTTCAAGGCTTTTTGACACCGGATTTGATCATCTCTAGGTAAGAGCTTCACTCCAAGTTAAAAATATTTGATTTTCTCCATGGATTTCTTCCACATTGAGGAGATCCGAAAAATTTGAGAATGTGAAGTAAACTTGGGAAGAAAGTCATGGAACTTAGTGTTGAACTC
>NW_018225129.1:141210-142672 GCF_001263595.1 Phalaenopsis equestris | reverse complement strand
ATATATTTGGTGAATTCATATACACCACTAGTCTCCATATCTTCACATTTGACTCAATCACAAGATGAACCTGAATTGAATGATGAAATCAGTAAATGATCTTCTATGAAAGAGTTATTCAAAGTCACTGAATGACATATTCCGTGGTATAAGAACAAAATGAATGAGATTCTGATGCTGCGGCAGATTATTAATGCATTTAACAGTTACCCCCCAAAGATTTTACCTAGTGACTCTGAGATAAATCCTAAGGAAATGAAATATGAGCAATTTAAAATTATTGAACTGATATTTAGAAGTGAATTCGAGGATTTGTTTCAAAAGAGCTTTGAGTTGAGGGATAAGGACAAGGAAATTGAAAGATCAATGGAAGAAATTCCTGAAGAATTGGAAGATAATTTGAAACAGAAGAGTAGCATAAAAGATATTGATATAGAATTTGAATTATCTAGAGAGAATCTGATCCAAAATTTGGGAGATCATGAATTATCATATAAAGATCCATTTCTTATAAATTTCAAGAATGATATTAATATGCAAACTCGGAAAATTACTAGAAGAATATTGGATCTAGAAAGAAATATGAGGAACACTGATATGAATCAATATGAAAAGGAAGAGTTGAAGTAAAATTTTAAATTCAAGGACTTTGCAGGAAACCCTGGATCTGAAAAAAATTGGGCTATTGATCAAGCATAAATTTAATGATTGAATGATGTTGGGTCAACCAGAATAAGCACCGGTCTCGTTGGGCTAACGACGTTAAATCAAGCACTTTATAGGAGGCAACTCATAGTTATCTGTGTGGTTTGATTTAGTATGCTTAAGAGTCATGATTGTTAGTGTTGTATTGTGTTTGTTTTAGTGTGGATTGATCTTTTTGCTTCATGTTTGGTAGATGTTTGGATTGTAAGTGGTTTGATTTACTTTTTGTGTGTCATGAGGGAGATGATTCATTAAATTCTTATTATGGTTAGACTTGTATGTTCTCTTGTAGTAGTTGGATTGACGAGTCCACTACAACTCGGGTCTCACCGGAACTAGAGTTTTACAAAAGACATTATGAATTTTTACAGCGATAGTTCCATTTTATATTTGTTACTTCTTTTCTAAGACTTTATTTTCATTTGATAGGAGTCGTGAACATATTTGATGAGTAAATTATGTATGATTTTACACTGTACTTATAACTGCTAGAGGTGCTTAATTTTTGGGATATGGTGATGTCTGGTGTTGGTGCTCGAGAACCAATATATCAGGGATAATCTTATCTTTGGGATTAGAATCTATAAAATCATTTATAAGCACCCAATATATTTGTGTAGGCATTCCGTTAGAAATTGGAAGTAAGTTAGTGAGATACGATGAGATGGAGGAAGAATTGACCTCATTTATCTTGTTTATGTGTTTGTGTTTGTGTTTATGTGACAATTTATAAGACTTGAAGACCTTATTTTTATTT
>NW_018225129.1:136286-140078 GCF_001263595.1 Phalaenopsis equestris | reverse complement strand
TATCATTTGAATATTCTAAGTGACTTGATATTACAACATATAGTCATTCTTGAAATGAATAGAAAACTAGAACTCTTAAAATTGATGACTAGATAATCTTATACCTACAGAGTTAATTTAATTACTTGAATTTTTTTTGAAAATCTCACTATGGTATTTACTTAAATCAAACTTACAATATTTCTGAATTAAAACTTTACTACAATAGATCATAACTTTTATGTAGAATTAAAATTACTTGAGGACAAGTAATTGTTAAGTTTGAGGGATTTTGACCAAAGGAAAATATGTTGAGATTTGCATACCTATTTTACACTGATTTTGATGATATTACACTTTAAAGAAGAATATTTTTAATTTTTTATTGTAGGTATGATGAATTATGGACTTTTGGAGAAAAAGAAACAAAAACGGTGTGATTTAGAGCAAAAACGAGCAAGAAATGAAATTTTGCTCTGTCACCTTTCGATGCTTAATCTTTTTACACTTCTTGCATAATTTTGAATGAGATTACACTTTAAATTAAGGTTCTTTTCATGCTTATTTTGTAGGGTTATCTGTTAGGAACACAACACAACTGAAATGGGGCAAAACGGAGCTAAAACGGAGCAAAACAGTAGAGTCGCGCAGTCTGCCTGCCGACGGCACCAAAACGGCACCAACGGTGAAATTTGAAATTTACCCGAGAAGACCAAAAAAAGATAGAAAAGCTCACCGACAGCGCCCTCGATCCAGCCGATAGCGCCCTCGATCCCGCCGACAGCGCCCGAGACGACTATGAACCGACTTTTGGCGGTTATAGGGCCAAAATTCAACGTATTTAGACGCTTTTTGAAAGTATTCTTGTGGCAACTCTTCAAACTTTATCCCTACACTTTAAAAGAACGAATTTAGGTTAGAAAAAAAAGATTTGTGTGAGAGGAATGTTAGGAAAAACGTGGAGAAAGTTTAGGTTTCTTAGGATAGGAGTAGAAATGTAGATTTCTACCCTTTTGGAGAGATTGGAGAGGGGATTTTGAGAGAATTTGTAAGGAGATGTTCTAGCATTACATGGATCAGCGAGAGAGTTTGTGTGAGAGATTTTCTTCTTTCTTTCAAGGGAAAAATTTAAGTATTGTGTTCTTCGTTATCTTATGGCTTTGTAAACACTTATCTAGTGGATTTGCTTTGGTTAAATGAAGTTTCCGTTGTGTTTTATTCGTGCTTTGTGATGGACTTCTCTTACTCTCTCTTCTTGTTTGGAAATAATGGCATGAGAAGATTATGTCGTTGTTTTTATTTTGCTTTTCTTTTGTAATGATTAGAATTCATGTTTAGGATTTTGTGATGCATGTTAGAAGCAGATTTAATTATCAATGTGATGGTTTTTACTTGCACTTTTTTTACATTACAATAAAGGCCTGTTGTAGTGTTAAAATTCATTATAATTGCATTAAAACCCAAGAGGGCTGTGTAATTCTCAACAAAGTAGAACCAAATTCAGATTCCATGGATGGTTAAGTTCATGGGAGTTGAATGCAAATAAATAGGGAAATATACTTTGATGGACGTAGAATTGGAGATTTTAGGGTGACAGACTAAAATCCCCAATTCAGTTCTATTGTTTGAGTACTGAAGCGGAGATGTCAGCCCTCAGGCTAGGGGAACGTGAGAGCCCCGAAGTGAGAGCCGGTTCCCTCCTAGCCTAGTCACAGATTCAGTAAACAAGCATACGATTAGTCAATGTTCTTTATGCCTGGACTAAAGGGTAAATAATAGGATTGCTCTTATTTGGCACATACCATATTTAATGCATCTCATTCCTTTACATTATCCAATTCATTACATAAAAATAGTAGTTTTTAACATCTCAAAATTCTCCAAACCAATTCATCCAAAAAGGGTTATCCTTAGAATTAATATTTTCATTTAGTTATAGTTACTATCTTTACATTTAACACTTGCATTTAGGAGTAGTTTCTAGATAAAACATCATTTTAATCGACATTCCAAACTAAGGACTAATTGTAGTAGATTAGAATAGGACCTCTTACCTCGCTTCCTTGTGGGATCGATAAACGGGACTCCACTAGAGCCCTGTATTACTTGAGCGATATGTATACTTGTGTTTGAAATTGTGACTTTACAAAATCATTATAAATAATAAATCTGGGTTCATAAATTCTTGTATATTAAAAGTCTCTGTCAGATCCAAAGGCTTCCAAGGTAGCAATACATTTTCCCAATTTTCATAGGACACTTGGAACTGACTGGAACTGACTGAACTGACTGCAAAGTGAGAAAGTTGTGGAGGGGTGTCCAAGCCCATAAGTTGATCCATGAACGATCAGGCCCAAAACCGACTTCACAATTATAAATCCAATGTCGATCTGTAGAGTCCCCTTTGGATGCAGTTTGGATGCAGTTATTCAAAATGGCACTTTCTTTAGAAACTTTACCGATCTTCATTGTCGGTAATAGTTTTGCAGAAATTAAAAAGTGCCAATGTTTCAAAATGGGATTCAAGAGTGTTGCAGAAAAACTAACATACTCGTTTTCTCTTATTTCCCGGTCGTTAGTTTCATCCGTTAAATATTGGTAAATCTCATTCATCTGGTTTCTCGTTGGGACGAAATTGGAATAGTGGCAGATAGGAACATTCTCTATCATGTACAATTCGTCGATCCATACATGAGTGAAAGTAATCCATCTCCCTCACACATAAACAACTCCTTGGTTGATTCCATGCAAATTTGCATAAAGTAAATTTGCATAGAATTCTTTTACCACAGGAACCACCACGACGGCAGTAGTGTAGCACATCACTTCCCATATTCGCCACACTATCGTTTCTTCAATATCCGTCGTGGGATTGTTCAATCCGCAATTTATGAATCCTCGTTCATCCTCGTTCATTGATTAATCTTTTCTTCGTCAGCAACTTGTTGAAAATTCACTGCACTTCCACACTAATAAACTTTCGCCGATTGAAAACTCGCATTATGGGATTATCAGAGGGAATTGGACGCCATAGGAATAAAATTAGTAGAGTTTCACTTTGTAAATATGAACTAGAAATTGAATTTTTGAGTTTAAACTAAAATTTGTTTTTTGGATTTAAAAAAGACATTCCCCGCCCAAAAACTGCCATTTGAACCCAAGTAACCGCCATTTCGCTGGTCTTGCCGTTGGTGGGGTCGAGGGCACCGGCCGCAAGCCTCTATATTAATTTTACCGGGACTCTCAGGAGTCTGGACTCTTGGGAAAAACCCACCGTCCTGTTGTTGGCGGCGTCAAGCCCACCGTCGGCGTCCAAGGCAAAATTTTCACAATTTCGCTTTGGTCCGAATGAGTTCCAATTTTTCTTCATGGATCCAATTTGTAAGATGTTTCAAGGGTAAATAAGACTAGCAGAGCTTAATACTACCACAAACTAATGATAATTTCAAATAAAAACTACTATAATCGCGATAAAAGTAAAGATAATTTGCCCCCCTTAAAGCGCTTGGTTTAACGTCGTCAGCCCGACCTATTCAGGCGTTATTCAGGTTTACTGATCATTAAAAAATCTTTAAAATTTGGTCTTTTACCCTCATAATATGATTTTAATCTGTGTCCATTTAATTTAAATCTATCTCTTGTCTTCTGATCTTCAATTTCAACATCTCTGTAATTATAAACTTGAGTCACAGTAGAGGGTCCTAACCAACGAGACTTCAATTTTTCAGGAAATAACTTCAGCCTAGTGTTGTAAAGCAAAACTTCTTGTCCTGGTTCAAAGTTCTTTTGGTTAATCTTCCAATCATGCCATAA
>NW_018225129.1:135728-136268 GCF_001263595.1 Phalaenopsis equestris | reverse complement strand
GTTATCATAAGATTCATTTCTTAATTCTTCCAATTCATTTAATTATAACAATCTTTTCTCACCAGTATCTTTCAAATTATAATTGAATTCTTTAATCGCCCAATATGCTTTATGCTCCAATTCTACTGGTAAGTGACAAGTCTTTCCAAAAATCAGTCTGTAAGGAGTCATTCCAATAGGAGTTTTATAAGTAGTCCTGTAAGCCCATAATGCAGTATCTAATCTAGTGGACTAATCTATTCTATTAGGGTTTACAGACTTTTCAAGTATATGTTAAATTTCTCTATTAGGAACTTCAGCTAACTCACTGGTTTAAGGGTGATAGGCAGTAGAGATTCTATGAATAATATTAAACTTCTCTGAATATATTTATTCCTAAAATGGGATCCTCCGTCAGTGATAATCATTCTTGGCATTCTGTATCTAGTGAAAATATTTTTCATTAAAAATCTTGAAACACTTTTAGCGTCACAACGAGGTAAAACTTGTGCTTCAATCCACTTTGAAAAGTAGTCTACCGCAACTAATATGTATAAGTTC
>NW_018225129.1:135192-135525 GCF_001263595.1 Phalaenopsis equestris | reverse complement strand
TCTAGCTTGTAAAATTTTATAAGCAGTTTTATCAATCCCAAAATGTTCTCCAAATTGAGAATCATGACATTTCTGAATGATCAGCTCAGTTTCTTCATAAGGTACACATCTCCTCATAATATTGTTTATATAAATAAGATATAAATAAGACTCATCCAAAAAATATGTTTTTGCATCATGAATGAATTTCCTTTGTTGTTGCAGTGTCAGCATAGGTGGAAAAATATCACTCACAGTATAGTTAACAATATCAGCATACCATGATATTTTCCACTCATTAATATTATAAAGTTGTTCATGAGGGAAACTGTCTGTAATTTCATTGTTAGTGTT
>NW_018225129.1:134088-135026 GCF_001263595.1 Phalaenopsis equestris | reverse complement strand
TTTGCATCAGATATTTAATAGCAGAGTGATCAGTATGCACAACGCATTTAGCTCCAATTAAATAAGATCTGAATTTATCTAAAGCATACACAATTGCTAGTAACTCTTTTTCAGTAACAGTATAGTTAATTTATGCATCATTAAGAGTTTTACTAGCTTATTATATAACTTTAAAAATCTTTTCATACCTTTGTCCAAGAACAGCTCCAATAGCATAATCACTAGCTTCGCACATCAGTTCCAATGGTTTTTCCCAGTTTGGTGAAACTATAATAGGGGCTGTGATTAGTTTTTCGTTTAATAACTGAAAGGTATTTAAATAGCTTTTAGTAAATTCAAATTTCTTGTCCTTTTCTAAAAGTTGGCATAGAGCTTTCGTAATTTTTGAAAAATCTTTAATAAAACGCCTGTAAAATCCAACTTGTCCAAGACAACTCCTAACCTCTCTTACATTAGTAGGAGGTGTTAGTTTAGATATAACTTGGATTTTTGCAGGTTCTGCTTCCGTACCATCTTTCAAAATTTTATGCCCTAACAAAATTCCTCCTGCAACCATAAATTGACATTTCTCCCAATTCAGAAAAAATTTAGTTCTTTCACATAACTCTAAAACTTTTTCAAGGTAATTTAAGCATGCGTCAAATGATATTCCAAATATAGAGAAATCATCCATAAATACTTCCAATCCATCATCAATTAACTTACTAAAAATGGATATCATACATCTCTGGAATGTTGCAGGTGCATTACATAATCCAAAAGACATTCTTCGAAAAGCAAAATTTCCAAAAGGACAAGTAAATGTTATTTTTTCTTGATCCTCAGAAGCAATAGGAATTTGATGGTAACCAGTATATCCATCTAAAAAACAAAAATATTTGTGCCCAACAAGTCTATCTACTATTTGATCTAAAAAGGGTAAAGGGAAGTGATCTTTC
>NW_018225129.1:132139-132935 GCF_001263595.1 Phalaenopsis equestris | reverse complement strand
GATCCTTTTCTTTTTCGGTATCCACTTTCTCTTTTTCAGTTTCTATTTCTTTTTGCACCCTTGTTTCCAATTCTTTTCCACTTTGTAATTGTATTGCTTTGATTTGTTCTTTTCCTTGATCTTTAGGATTTGGTTCCATAGTACTAGGAAAAGTTCCTAATGTTCGGTTACTAAGCGCAGTAGCGATATGTCCCAATTGGTTTTCAATATTCTTAATAGCAGTTCCTTAATTTTGTAATTGATTTCCTTAAATTTGTAATTAATTTCCTTGATTCTGCAATTGTTGACCCATGTTTAATATCAGATCTTCCATAGACAACTTCTTCTCCTTAATTTGAGTATTACTGTTAAATCTCGGAGAATAAGAAGGTCTATAGTTAACATTTCCTTGGTTGGATGAATTTCCTAATGGATTCACTGAGTTGTTTGCCTATTGTTGATTTGTAGCTGAATTGTTATTCCAATTAAAATTTGGATGACTCTTCCAACCTGGGTTATAATAATTCGAATAAGGATTGTTGGGTATATTAATAGCATTTAAGGTCTCATATGAAGGTTGAACATCTACAAATTGCCCAGATGAATTCTCTTCCATCATAGGAGGTGTTGGAGAATAATTCATCCCATAATGATCTAATTTCTTTGATATTGCGGCAATCTGTGAAGTTAACATAGATATTGCAACATAACTCGATCTAATATAACCGACGGTTTATGACATCGGTTATAGTAATAATTAATGGAATAAGTGTCGGAAAATAGACGAAATTCTATTAATGAATAAGCCTCATCAAAA
>NW_018225129.1:128290-132120 GCF_001263595.1 Phalaenopsis equestris | reverse complement strand
TAGGTTCTCTTCTTAATTTTCTAATCCTTCTAACAGTGCGTTCTAACTCTGAATCGTAGGGTATAAGATTTTCAGGTCCAAATTTATGCATACAATTTGAAATCAGTACTCAGTAATATAATTAACTAAACATAAAAATAAGTTGCAATTCAAGTAAAAAATTTCTAATAATCCTAATTTATCCGTCACTCTAATCGTGATTTGACTCACTCACTCAATCACTCCCTGACAATGGTGCCAAAAACTCGACAACGACTTTTTATATGCAATAAAAATATAAGATAAATATGGACGTAATAAATATTCAATAATTGTAAAGTCACACTTATCAACGCAAGTATACGTATCGTTCAAGTAATATAGGGCTCTAATGGATTCCTAGATATCGATCCTACAGGGAGTAGTTTAGAGTTACGAACTAAGATTTTAGAAAAACAATATTTTAATGACAACAACGAAGTTCAATTTGCTTATCTGTCATTAATAGGCAATTGAAATACATAGGTAATTTTAATAATTATTAAATAACTAATAATACTGAGGAGAGTTTAATTTTGATATTCAATATATAAGAAAACATAATTCTCCTTGTCAAGAAATCATAGTGAATGAATAAAATAAATTAGTTCAAATTATATTGTGTCAAATAGGAGCATACATATTCTTTACCCTTTGGTCCAGACATAAAGAACATTGACTAATCCTACGCTTTTTTACTGAATCTGGGGCTAGGCTGGGAGGATATCGGCTCTCACTTTGGAGCTCCCACGTTCCCCTCACATGAGGGCTAACATCTACACTTCAGCACCCAAACGATAGGACCAAATTGGGGATTTTAGTCTGTCACGCTAAAATCTCCAATTCTACGCCCGATAATATTATTTCCCTATTTATTTGCACCCAACTTCCAAGGGCCATATTGAAAAATCATAGTAGGCGTATCAGTATAATAATGCATAATGAGAACTTTATGGTGAGATTTTAGTCGTATAAATTTCTCATGAAATTTATTGATGCTAAATGTCTCTAATGAAGCTTCGAATTACAACTCTATCTATATGGCCAATTCTAATATTGCATAATTTATTACAATTCATATTTGAATTGTTTAAATTAAATTTATTTTAATGGATGTTTTCTATCGTCATAAATATAATATATTTATATGATTTATCTATTTTTGTATCTATATCGTATCTTCCTCTAGGATTTCGTTATAGGCCTTCCTTAGCATCCTTACTGTCACTTCATACATGATTAATTATATGCATGAGTTGTCCTATTTGCATAAAAATATGCGATAAAAAATTGTCGTGTTTAGCGGCGTTGCTGCATTTACTATCTTAGCATGTTTTAGTCACTTTACACACTATTAATTGTATCATTTGCTTGTGCTGTCGTGTTTGCATGAAAATATGCCTTAAAAATTATGTTAATTATGTAATTCTAGGCCAACTATTAATGTGTGTATGTGTGGTATTTATAGTTACTAGGTCGTGTTTTGTAATTATGCCTACCAATTTTTGGTTAAAATCATCTTGTCGTATAGATGTGAGACTTAATTTTCTATTCAAGGTGAATTACTTTCTTTTTTTTTTCCTAAATAATATTGTGTTTGTGTTTGTTAGTATAAAGAATTTAGTCAGAGTTGGCACCATCAACTTTTCTGGCTTTGGCATGTTGTGATTGGATATTGATTTTTTTTGTTTTAAAATTTCTCATTGAATTTTTTTGATTTAATAAATCATTAAATCATTGTATTATGAGGATTTCGTGTAGTTTTCGATTTAAATTAAAAGAGGATGTGTTTTTGACATAAGTTAGATGAATTGTTGTGGTCATTGATGGTCATATTGTCAAAGAGACCATATACAGAAAACAACTAGTTGGCCGGATTATGACATTGTCACTCTGATTGCACACAATTCATCGATGAAAATCTGAATTTAAACTTGTCAAAATCATTATGACCTTTGCGAGTCATTTGCAGCTTGAATTACTCTTGAAAATGAGAATGTTTTATATCAAGGGCTGGGGGTTCCATTAGTATTTTGTGGTGGTTCTAAATATGACTAGGAATTATTTTGGATTGATAATTATTTTAAAGGCAAAGTCGAGCTGCATTGGGTTTCTTGCATGAAGGAGAACAAACTAATACGTAGTTTGAACCTAGTTTTTTTCCTTTTTAAGGTCACATTAAAATGTGAATTTTGCTCCAAGTTTTGTTTTGAATGATCCTACATATTCAAAGTTTTAACTCCATTTTTTGCTTGTGCCATTGAATGCTTTGAGATGCTACCTTTTTGTCCGCTTGTTGGAGGCTTTGTTGCTAGAGGTCGCTCGATTTGGCTGTCTTTAACTAAGTTGATTTGGTCAATATCATCTAATCTTCTTAATATTCGGCAAGGGTGTGATCTGTGTTTTTGATTTTGATAAGACAGGAACATTTCATGATAATTTCAGATAAGGCTTGAATTGGCCAACTAAAAAAATAAATATAGATCCAATTACTCTTTTTTTTCACATTTTGAACTTAGAATCAGCGAGGATTTTAAAGAATTTTAAAGCTTTGATCATTGCTTAGGGGCATTAATTACCCTAATTAGTCGTCACTAGAGTTCTACCTATCCAAACTTCTTCCTCACTTGCTAGGTCATTACCCTCTCTATTATGAAAAGAGAACGACAAAACCGATCATCTTTTATCAGTCATTATTTGATAAGTGCCTGCATATAATTATATTGTCCGAAAATGCAGGATGCCAGTTGACCAACATTGTCTGATGTTTGTCAATGCCCTACTTCTGTTGCTCTTTATCACCCTTCATTGACATTGTCATCTCTCTTCGACATAATCGACCCTTAAAACACCCTTGAATATCATCTTAGGTGACAATCTGTAATAGTCTAAATTCGATAGTTGTATTCACGCCTTTTTATTTATTTGAGAGGGTAAGTTTTTGTAACTTCAAGCATATTCTTAGTGATTTATTTCAATTGGGTTGAACCACAAAAAGTTAATTTCCCTCTGAAGTTTCTACAAAAAGGTAATTTTTCTTTTCATTTTAACTAGTCCTTATTTATAACAGTTATTGGCTTGAACTCCAAGTAACCACATTATGTTTATTTTGTTAAATTTCAGCTGCACGCTCTCATCCCGGTTTTTATTAAACTTTGATGGATTGTGATGTAGTTATGGCTTTGTTTTGAACACTGGACAGTCATAAGCATACTTAGGTTTAGTTTGCTCTGAATGCCAACATTTCTCTTTAAGTATACCCTTCTGACTTGATTGTATGAATTTATTAGTTCATTGAAACTCCAATCAACCATGAAATTTATGAGATCCATCTTGACATAGTGGTTGAGAGCTTTGTCTTTCAATCAAGTGGTTATGGGTTCAAAGTCTTGCATAAGCGGTGTGCATGCATTGGAATGCGTCTGTGTGAAAAAAAAAACTTGACCATGAAATTCTATCATCCATCGGAACAGCACCAGATTATGCCTATTCTTTCAATTTGGAGAGAGTTCAATAAATGATATTTGTTGCTCAATCTTTGATCAAAGCTTCTGGGTTTCCACTTTCTACATAAAAGTTATGATCTATTGTAGTAAAATTTTAATTCAAAAATATTGTAAGTTTGATTTAAGTAAATACCATAGTGAGATTTTCAAGAAAAATTCAAGTAACTAAATTAACTCTGTAGGTATAAGATTATTTAACTCTGTAGGTATAGAGTTCTAGTTTTCTATTCATTTCAAGAATGACTGTATGTTGTAATATCAAGTCACTTAGAATATTCAAATGATAGGAACTTCATGAGAACACTA
>NW_018225129.1:125608-127990 GCF_001263595.1 Phalaenopsis equestris | reverse complement strand
TTTCCCTAAATTTGAAACTCAAAGCATTCCTTTACCTTATAAATATTTCATAGTTTTTACATCATTGAGCCTCACTCTTTTATTCTCAAATGAATTTCCAAGATTCTTAATACTTCAAAATATAGTTTCCTTTACTTTAAATAGTTAACTATAATCTTATTCTCTTATACTAAATATCTTAATCTACAAAATTAATTTTAATTACAAAAATATTCTTTTAAATCTACCATAATCTTTAAATATCTACAAAATATAGTTCACTGAATTAAATTCATTACATAAAATCATATTAATAGTTTTTTTTGAAAATGTTTAAATTGAGAACATCTAATGTTAATTTTTTTTCTTCTTTCCCTCAAACTTATATTTTTCAATATGAAATGATACAGGTGGAAAGAAAAATTCTAAATATAAATCATACCTCAGTACTTTAGGCATTTTCATCATTCTGAAATTTTTGCAGTGCTTCTCAAAATTTTTACTTTACTTGGTCTGTAACATTAGGAGCTTTCTATACATATAAATCATTAGAGAATTTGTTGGGTAATGAAATTTTGAAATAAGTACAAATCTAACTAGCATAACATGTATCAGCATTGAAATATAAAAATGTTCTTCAATTCTTATAAATTGTAACATAAACACAAACACAAACACAAACACACAAGATAAATGAGGTCAATTCTTCCTCCATCTCATCGCATCTCACTAACTTACTTCCAATTTCTAACAGAATCCCTACACAAATATATTGGGTGCTTATAAATGATTTTATAGATTATAATCCCAAAGATAAGATTATCCCGGATATATTGGTTCTCGAGCACCAACACTAGACTTCACCATATCCTAACAATTAAGCACCTCTAGCAGTTATAAGGATAGTGTAAAATCATCCACAAGTTACTCATCTAATAGCTTCGCGACTCCTATCAAATGAAAATAAAGTCCGAGAAAAGAAGTAACAAATATGAGATGGAACTATCACTGTTAAAATTCATAATGTCTCTTATAAAACTCAAGTCCGGATGAGACCCGACGAGTCCAAGTACTACAAGAGAACATACGTCCGGATGAGACCCGACGAGCCCAAGTACTACAAGAGAACATACAAGTCTAACCTCATGACACACAAAAAGTAAATCAAACCACTTATAATCCAAACATCTACCAAACATCAAGCAAACTAATCAATACATACTAAAGCAACTACAATACAACACTAACAATCATGAATCTTAAGCATACTAAATCAAACCATAAAGATAACTATGGGTTGCCTCCCATAAAGCGTTTGGTTTAATATCCTTAGCCCGACAAATGATTGCACCTGGATCAAAATTCCAATTAAGTAATCCTTGATCAATAGCCCATTTTTTTCCAGATCCAGGGAATCCTACAAAGTCCTCCAATTTAAATTTTTCTATCAGCTCTTCTTTTTCATATCGATTCATATCCTTGTTCCTCATATTTCTTTGTAGATTCAATATTCTTCTAGTAATTTTTTTCAATTTGCATATTAATATCATTCTTGAAATTTATAAGAAATGGATCTTTATATGATAATTCAAGATCTCCAAAATTTTGGATCAGATTCTCTCTAGATAATTCAGATTCTATATCAATATCTTCTATGTTACTCTTCTGTTTCAAATTATCTTCCAATTCTTCAGGAATTTCTTCCATTGATCTTTCAATTTCCTTGTCCTTATCCCTCAACTCAAAGCTCTTTTGAAACAAATCCTCGAATTCACTTCTAAATACCAGTTCAATAATTTTAAATTGCTCATATTTCATTTCCTTAGGATTTATCTCAGAGTCACTAGGTAAAATCTTTGGGGGGTAACTGTTAAAGGCATTAATAATCTGCCACAGCATCAGAATCTCATTCATTTTGTTCTTATACCACAAAATATGTCATTCAATGACTTTGAATAACTCTTTCATAGGAGATCTTTTATTGATTTCATCATTCAGTTCAGGTTCATCTTGTGATTGAGTCGAATGTGAAGATATGGAGACTAGTAGTGTATATGAATTCACCAAATATATAGGCTTTAAAATTGTATGAGGTAAATTCATTTTAAGGTCATGAGATTTTTCAACAGATGGAATTAAAAGTTTACTATTTTTGGTAACATCCATCATTTCACACCTCTCATGAACATACATACAGTCTTCTTTAAACAACATTTTAGACTCATCATGAAAGCCCATTTTGATCTCATCTGTTAACTTACTCTCAAAACTTTTCTGAAAATAGTTTTTACTTAGATAATCAATTTCATCCATCCAAAAACAATCATCATCATTTCTCTCAGCTGGATATTTCATAGCCTTTAAAACATCAAAAGTGGTTTCATGGTCATTAATATTCATAGT
>NW_018225129.1:118988-125008 GCF_001263595.1 Phalaenopsis equestris | reverse complement strand
TGATTTTAGTTGGAGATATTAATTTTTCCAGATCCTTAGAAACATGTTCTTCAGGTCTTTTAGTTTCCTTTGTTTCTCTCACAACTTCTTTCTCTTTTCTAACCACACCCTCTATCTCTCTTCCACTTCTTAATTGGACAACATCTATTTGTTCATCATTTTTCTCTTTAAGGTTAATCTCAGTGTTGCTAGGAAGTGTTCCTTGGGGTCTATTGCTAGGTGAATTAGCAATTTGTGCCAGTTGATTCTCTATGTTTCTAATTGTAGCATTTTGACTTTGCAACTGGTTTCCCACTTACAATACCACTTCTTCTATAAACATCTTATCATTAAATTGTTGATCATTGTTAAAGTTTGGTGGATATGAAGGTCTATAGTTTGTGTTCCCCTGATTACTCCAACTTCCATTAGGATTTGCATGATTATTTTCCCATTTTTGGTTTCCACCATCAGTAGTATGATACCAGTTTAAATTAGGATGATTTTTCCAACCTGAGTTGTTAAAGTTAGAATATTGGTTGTTTATGGTATTTAAAGCATCATATGATAAGTTAAAATCAATCATATGCCCTAATGAACTTTCCTCACTTACTGGAGTGAGTTGAGGCTGGTTCATTCCAAACTGATCCAACTTCCTTGATATTGCGGCACATTGAGATACAAGAATTGTAATTACATTTGAATCATGAACACTAGCTACTTTTTTAGGATTTACCCTTGTAGAGGGCCATTGAAATTCGTTTGCAGCCATATTTTCAATTAACGCATACGCTTCATCAAATGGTTTTGACATTAATGATCCACCACCAGCAGCATCAATTATAAACCTAAGGGATTCTACTAACCCATTATAAAAAGTTTGAATGATTAACCAATCAGGCAGAGAATGATGTGGACACTTCCTTAGGAGTTCCTTAATTCTTTCCCAGGCTTCGTATATTGATTCCCCTTCATACTGACAAAATGAGATAATATATTTTTTAAGTTTAGTCGTCCTTGAAGGTGGAAATTACTTAGTTAGGAATTTCTGAGTTAACTCCTCCTAATTTTTTCCTAATTTTTCCTAATTTTTAATAGAGCCAGGTGCTAATGAGTAGAACCACATTTTAGCCTTATCCCTTAGTGAGAAAGGAAAAAGCCTTAGTCTAACTGCATCGTCTGTCATACCATTATAAGGAAATATAGCACGAAGTTCTATAAAATTTGATAAGTGTAAATAGGGATCCTCCAAAGGAGTTCCCCCAAACTGATTGTTTTGCACCAGTTAGATAATCTCAGGATTTATTTCAAACGAGTCAGCATCTACAATAATTATATAAAATAAAGCTGACCGAAATGCAATTAGTTTTAAAGCAAAACTCTAGTGCTTAAAAATAGAGTTCTAGAACTGATGTTTTAGTATCATTGGAAAGATTTGAGGCTTAGGATAAGAAGCCTTTATCCTTTACAGCATTCCCTCAGTGTTGAGAGACAAATCACATGCTAGATGGTAGATATGGTGGTGGAGCTAACAATAAATAATACATTAACAATTAAACAAATAACCCAAAAGATATATTCAACACAACAAAATATTTTCACAAACACCTTGTTTTTTACACAAATAGTTTCTTTTTTCACAAAAAAAAACACTTTTCACACAAAACAGTTTTTACGACACTACAGTTTTCCAAGTCTAAGCCTAATTACTTCAACTAAAATTCTCCTAAAGTTCTTACCAAAGCTTCCCCAACAACGGCGCCAAAAACTTGACAACGACTTTTTATATACAAGAATTTATAAACACAGATTTGTTATTTATAATGATTTCGTAAAGTCACAATTTCAAACGTAAGTATACGTATCGCTCAAGTAATACAGGGCTCTAGTGAAGTTCCGTTTATCGATTCCACAGGGAAGATAGGTCAGAGGAGGTAAGAGGTCCTTAGTCAAATTCTAATCTACTACTATTAGTCCTTAGTTAGGAATGTCGATTAAAATGATGTTTTATCTAGAAACTACTCCTAAATGCAAGTGTTAAATGTAAAGATAGTAACTATAACTAAATGCAAATATTAATTCTAAAGATAACCCTTTTCAGATGAATTGGTTTGGATAATTTTGAGATATTACAAACTACTATTCTTTGTAATGAATTGGATAATGTAAAGGAATGAGATGCATTAAATATTGTATGTGCCAAATAGGAGCACTCCTATTCTTTACCCTTTGGTCCAGGCTTAAAGAACATTGACTAATCCTATGTTTGTTTACTGAATCCGTAGCTAGGTTGGGAGGATACCGGCTCTCACTTCGGAGCTTCCACATTCCCCTCGCCCGAGGGCTAACATCTCCTCTTCAGTACTCAAATAATAAGATTGAATTAGGGATTTTAGTCTGTCACCCTAAAATCTCCAATTCTACGTCCATCAAAGTATATTTCCCTATTTATTTGCATTCAACGCTCATGAACTTAACCATCCATGGAATCTGAATGTGGTTCTACTTTGTTGAGAATTACACAGCCCTCTCGGGTCTTAATGCAATTACAACAAACTTTAACACTACAACAGGCCTTTATTGTAATGTAAATAAAGTGCAAGTAAAAACCATCACATTGATTATTAAATCCGCTTCTAACATGCATCACAAAATCCTAAACATGAATTCTACTCATTACAAAAGAAAAGTAAAATGAAAACAACGACATAATCTTCCCATGTCATTATTTCCAAACAAGAAGAGAGAGTAAGAGAAGCCCATCACAAAGCACGAAGAAAATACAATGGAAACTTCATTTAACCAAAACAAATCCACTAGATAAGTGTTTACAAAACCATAAGATAATGAAGAGCACAATACTTAGTTTTTTCCCTTGAAAGAAAGAAGAAAATCTCTCCCACAAAGTCTCTTGCCGATCCATGCAATGCTAGAACATCTCCTTACAAATTCTCTCAAAATCCCCTCTCCAATCTCTCCAAATGGGTAGAAATCTACATTTCTACTCCTATTCTAAGAAACCTAAACTTTCTCCACACTTTTCCTAACATTTCTCTCACACAAATCCTTTTTTTCTAGCCAAAATTCGTTCTTTTAAAGTGTAGGGATAAAGTTTGAAGAGTTTCCACAAGAATCCTTTCAAAAAGCATCCAAATACGTTGAATTTCGGCCCATAACCGCCAAAAGTCGGTTCATAATCGTCCCGGGCCCAGTCGGCGGGCTCGAGGGCGCTGTCGGCGAGTATTTTTGTCATTTTTCGGTCTTCTCGGGTAAATCTCACCGTCGGCGCTGTTTTGGCACCGTCGCCGGGCAGACTGCGCAAGCTCCACCGTTTTGCTCCGTTTGGCTCCGTTTTAGCTCCATTTCACCCCATTTTAGTTGTGTTGTGTTCCTAACAAGTAGCCCTACAAAATAAGCTTGAAAACAACCTTCCTTTAAAGTGTAATCTCATTCAATAATATGCAAGGGGACTGCCGATCGATATTGGATCAATAATTGTGAAGTCGGATTTGGGCCTGATCGTTCATGGATAAACTTATGAGCTTGGACACCCCTCCACAATTTTCTCACTTTGCAGTCAGTTCCAAGTGTCCTACAAAAATTAGGAAAAGTTACTTCTACCATGGAAGTCTTTGGATCCAACTGAGAGATTCCCAGCTTTTGAAGATGAAATTGACTTGGCCATTATAGTATGTCAATCATCTCAGAATTCACTGCCAGTTCAACCCTTAATTTCTGAGAAGTCTCTGAAGATCTTGCGCCGAATCAAGAAATTAGAGAACGAGGTAGAAAATGTCATGAATGTGATTAATAATATCTCCGATTTCTTCGATCATCTAGGCTGGAGGATGAAAGAACATTTTGAGAACTCTGGACATTTAGAAGATAGTTTGATACGACTGATGAGGTTGATGAAATTAATAGAAGAGGATTGTACTGAAGAATTTCCATTCCGACCCTTCTACAACCTCTTCGTTCATGTGCAATCAATGGGTAATCTCAGAGGAGAAACTATTACTGAATCTGATGAATAGTAGATTTATATTACTACCTGTTTGTCTGTCTATGTAATTTGAACTTTGTATTTGCTTTGGTTTAGAATTATGCTTTTAGATCTCTGTATAGTTGAGACTAAGCATTGGATGTTTTGTTTTCAGCATTTTGAGTGTTTTGGCTTAGATTGCGATGTTGAATTAATGTGTTGAGGTTGAGAAAATACCTAACTTAGGTGTGTTATGTAACTTATATTGTACCCCTTGGAATTTATATATAAAAGTGATGTTTTGTGTTGTGAAAGTTTATTTGTGATAAGTAAATCATTTAGTCACTTAAAATCATGTCTATAATGATTGAAAAGATGTCATTAAGGCTTGAAATTGATCAAAATCACAAAAATCTGGGATTTGAACCAAAATCCATAGAGCCCGCCGACGGCGCCCTCGACGCCGCCGACGGCGGATTTTTCCTAAAACTAAAGTTCAAAATTACAATAGAGCGTGCTGACGGTGCCATCGACTCCGCTGACGGCGAGATCATAAAAAACACCTTTAACCATGATTTTAACTAGTCAACCGCCACTATTCATCATCCCCTATCTCCTAAAAATGCCATTTTTTACCTAGGGCTTGCAAGATCTTGGATTGGGAGGCGATTTCAAGGCTTTTTGAGATTTCAAGGTCTTGGATTGGGAGGCGATTTCAAGGCTTTTTGACACTGGATTTGATCATATCTAGGTAAGAGCTTCACTCCAAGCTAAAAATATTTGATTGTCACCATGGATTTCTTTCATATTGAGGAAATCTGACAAATTTGAGAATGTGAAGAAAATTTGGGAAGAAATTCATGGATCTTAATGTTGAACTCTTAAAATTACCATTGGAAGCCTTGATTTGCATATTTGAAGTAATTTTTGGAATTTTTCTATAATTTTATTAGATTTAAATGGCCCACGACAAAAGAGAAGAGTTGAGTTCGACGAGTCTCGCTTCATCAATGCGATGGCTCAAACAAAATTTACTTCCATATTTAAAGGAAAGAAGTTCATACAAGATTGAGTTTTTGAAAGTCTGGGAGGAGAAATTCAACGAGTTATTGTCGAGCAGAGGTGGGAAAACTTTTGTTACACCACCAATAAAGCTAATGCAAATGTTGTGAAGGAGTTCTACGCCAATGTGATTATTCTGATGACAGAATTGTTCAAGTGCTTGGATTCCCTATTGAGTTTACTGTCGCCCGCATCAACACTTTTTATGAAGTCCCAGACACTTATAGCTGCCACTGAATCCTTTAGTACAATGGAAGGCCCCCTCAATGATGTGATCAACTTTCTCACTAATGGGAAAAGAACATGGAAGATAAAGCAGCGAGAACGGGTAAATTTTTCTGCTTCCATGCTGAATGCCACCTCTAAGGCGTGACACTATTTCATTTCCTCTACTTTGTTACCGACCTATCACCATAGTGAGGTAACTAAGGATAGAGCTATTCTAAATTTCTGTATTTAGAATAGTAGAACTATAAATGTGGGGAGAATAATTCTTAAGAATATATTGACTATGATAAGGAGTGAGACTAGTGGAGGTCTAGGACATCCTGAACTTATTTATACAATTTGTAAAATTTCTGGAGTGGAGAGTGGAGATGAAGAATGGGTTTATCCTATGAAATCCATTAGTAAAAGTAATTTAAAGACTTATGAGAACTGTGAGAAATGGAGAACTGGGAGTAGAAGTCAAGAAACTTCTACTAGTAGAGATGTCCCCTCTACAAGTTATGACCTTCCACCTTCTAGTTCCCCTACCCTCTCTGAATTAATGAATAAGTTGACCTTGCAGCGGAAAGCATAGACTTGATAAATGAAAGGATTGAAGGTTTAGAATGTCGACATGATTATGATAGTGAGTACCTACAGAGGCATTCAAATTTTGAGGCAGCCTTTTATGAAGCTCAGGCCCGACACGGCAGAGGTGAGCCTGATGTCACGTTTCCTGAATACCCCCGATATGCTCAGTATCAACCCAATCCACCTGCTGATCAAGGCG
>NW_018225129.1:118278-118654 GCF_001263595.1 Phalaenopsis equestris | reverse complement strand
ATTTCCCAGAAATTCCTCTAATGATTTATATGTGTAGAAAACTCCTAATATTACAGACCAGGTGAAGTAAAAATTTGAGAAGGCCTGCAAAAATTTTAGAATGATGAAAATGCCTACAATATTGAGGTATGATTTATATTTGTTGTTTTTATTTCCACTTGAATTATTACATATTTAAAGATTTAAGTTTGGGGGAGGGAAGAAAAAAGATTAACTATTAGATGTCCTCTATTTCAATATTTTCAAAAAGTATTTATATGATTTTATGTAGTGAATTTAATTCAGGTAACTATATTTTTATAATTATTTAAATATTATGGTAGATTTGAAGAAATATTTTTGTAATGAAAATTAATTTTGTAACTTAAGATATTTA
>NW_018225129.1:113392-117673 GCF_001263595.1 Phalaenopsis equestris | reverse complement strand
TAAGTGACTTAATATTGCAACATATAGTCATTCATGAAATAAATAGAAGACTAGAACTCTTAAACTTGATGACTAGATAATCTTGTGGCTAAAAAGTTAATTCAATTACTTGAATTTTTTCTGAAAATCTCACTATGATATTTATTTAAACCAAACTTATAGTATTTATGAATTAAAACTTTACTGCAGTAGATCATAACTTTTATATAGTATTAAAATTACTTGAGGACAAGTAATACTTAAGTTTAGGGGATTTTAACCCAAGGAACATATGTTGAGATTTTCATACCTAATTTTTAATATTTTTAATGATATTACACTTTAAAGAAAGGTATTTTTTATTTTTTATCGCAGGAATGATGAATTAGGGTCATTGGAGCAAAAAGATGCAAAAAGAAGTGAATTTGGAGCGAAAATGACCAAAATGTGGAAATTTGAACTAGGCCGCCGACGGCGCCCCCCGACCCCGCCAACGGTGAGTTTTTCCCGAGGCTACAGGACAAAATTCTTCAGAAGCCCGCCGACGGCGCCCACGAGGCCGCCAACGGCGAGATTGACGATTATGCCTACTCAAGCTTTGGATGAGACCAAATTTTGAAGGGATGCTTAGGAAACTCTTGGGAAAGCTCATCCACAACTTTAAAAGAATATTTTGGCCAAAAGAAAGGAAGAGATTCAGAGAAACTTCGAGGAGTGTTCTTGGGGAGAAACTAGAGATAAGTTATTTAATTGTTGTAGTTTGTATGACTTTGATTTTATATATGAATTCCGAGTTTTGTTATGTTTTCCTCATGAGATCTGAGTAATTTTCTCTGTCTTTCTTCTTGTCTCGAGATTTGTGAAATAGTGATTTGAATTAGTGAAGCCATGAAAATGTTTAAGAAATTATGATGATCTTTTCACTTCGATCTTAATTTACTTTCAATCGGGCCAATTAATTTGTTAAAATATGTTGGGTTTTACAACTAAAGTGAAGATTACATCCAAGATTCAAGGAGGTCAAAGCCCTTGGAAGTTGGGTGCAAATAAACAGAAAAATAATATTATGGGGCGTATATTTGGAGATTTTAAAGTGACAGACTAAATCCCCAATTCGGTCCTTTCGTTTGGGTGCTAAAGTTTAGATGTTAGCCCTCAGTAGCCCTATGTTAGCCCTCAGATGAGGGGAACGTGGGAGCTCTGAAGTGAGAGCTGGTATCCTCCCAGCTTAGTCGCAGATTCAGAAAACAAGCGTAGGATTAGTCAATGATCTTTTTGCCTGGACCAAATGGTAAAGAATAGGTATGCTTCTATTTGGCACAATATAGTTTGAACTAATTCATTTTATCCATTCTCTATGATTTCTTGACAAGGAGAAGGATGCTTACTTATATATTGAATAACAATTAAATTCTCAGTATTATTAGCTATTTAATAGTTATTAAAATTACCTATTTATTTCAATTGCCTATTAGTGACAGATAAGCAAATTGAACTTCGTTGTTGTGATTAAAGTATTGCTTTTCTAAAATCTTAGTTCGTAACTCAACTACTCCCTGTGGGATCGATATCTAGGACTCCATTAGAGCCCTATATTACTTGATCGATACGTATACTTGCGTTGATAAGTGTGACTTTACAATTATTGAATATTTATTACGTCCATATTTATCTTATATTTTTATTGCATATAAAAAGTCACTGTCATCGAGCCTGAGCTTTGTAGTAAGCTATCTCAAAGTCAAAATGCATCTGTAGATATGCACTATCTTTGAGAAACTCATAAGCCTAAAATATACAGTGTTTTTAGACATATTTTTATACCTATTTTTGAGATACTACGTTTTAATGGAAGGTATTTTTGGGTTTTTCTTTCAGGAACATGTAAAAAGGTGAAAAATTCTTAAAGGAGTTTAAAAGGATCAAATTTGGAGCAAATAGGTGAAAAATGTGCAAAAGTATTTTGGGGCCTAAGCGCCAAATCCGACGGTTAAGCATCGGTTAAATAGAGAAGGCCGTGCCTAAGCGCTAGAGGCCCCACGCTGACAACGACTTTATATATGTTCAAAAATATAAGAATTTGATACTACTGCTAGAAGATTTAAATCCCTGGCAACGACGCCAAAAACGTGACAACAGTTATAGATTTGATAAAGATGTGTATAAAATATTCAATAATTACAAAGTCACACTTATCAACACAAGTATACGTATCACTCAAGTAATACAGGGCTCTAATGGAGTCCTGAATATCGATCCCACAGGGATTAATATTAGAGGCTACGAACTTAAGATTTAGAAAATCAATACTTAATTACAACAACATAGTTCAAATTGCATCTTTGTCACTAATAAGCAATTAAAATAAAAATGTAATTTTGTTAAACTCTCAATAACCCAATTCTACTAATAAAGTTTCTAATGTGAAGTTTAATATATAAGAAAGCATCCTTCTCCTTGTCAAGAAATTTAAGTGAATGGATAAATTGAATTGGTTCAAATTGTATTGTGTCAAATAGAAGCATACCTATTCTTTATCCTTTGAACCAGACATAATGAACATTGACTAATCCTATGCTTGGTTACTGAATCTGCGACTAGGCTGGGAGAATACCTGCTCTCACTTCAGAGCTCCCACATTCCTCTCGCCTGAGGGCTAACATCTACACTTCAGCACCCAAACGATAGGACCGAATTGAGGATTTTAGTCTGTCTCTCTAAAATCTCTAATTCTATGTCGGACAATTTTTTTTCCCTATTTATATCAAAAATTGTAAAGTCACACTTATCAACACAAGTAATAATTGTAAATCCTCACTTTAATTGTAAAACTCAACATATTTTAACAAATCAATTGGCCAGATTGAAAGTAAATTAAGATTAAAGTGAAAAGATAATCACAACTTCTTTAACATTCTCATGGCATAACTAATTCAAATCACCATTTCACAAAATCTCAAGACAAGGAGAAAGACAGAGAAAACTACTCAAGACTCGTGGAGAAAATATGACAAAACTTGGATTTCATATATCAAAGCAAAGTCATACAAGCTACAATAAGTAAATACAACTTATCTCGAATTCCTCCCAAAGTAACTCCTCGAAGTTCCTCTGAATCTTTTCCTTTCTTTACAACCAATAGAATTCTCCTTCGAAGCAGCAAGGAGGAAGAAATCCCTCACTTTCCTTCCACTCTCACAATCTCTCGAAGAATTCCTCACAATACAAAACCCAAAATTACACTCCCTTAGACACCCGTAGACCTCTTGACACTCTCTGAACACTTTGGACTCCCCTTTTTCGGCCTCCAAAATGTTTCTCTTAAAGTTGTAGAAGAGTTTTCAAGTTTTCAAGAGTTGCCCAAGAGTTGCCTAAGCGTCCCTTTAAAAATTGTCCACATTCAATGCATCTATTGAGAGAATCATCGTTCTTGCCGTCAGCGGCCTCGATGGCACTATCGGCAGCCTTCTAGAATATTAAATTCTAGACTCTTGAGAAAAACCCACCGTCGGCGGCGTCAAAGGCGTCGTCGGTTCCCAAGATCAAATCACAAGATCAAATCTTCATATTTTTGTCATTTTGGCTCCAAATTCGCTCCTTTTTTGCATCTTTTTGTTCCAATGACCATAATTCAACATACCTGCAACAAAACATCAAAAATACCTTTCTTTAAAGTTTAATATCTTCAAAATCAATGTAAAATAGGTATAAAAATCTCAACATATTTTTCTTTGGTCAAAATCCCCCAAACATAACTATTACTTGTCCTCAAGTAATTTTGGTACTACATAAACGTTATGATATATCGTAATAAAGTTTTAATTCAGACATACTATAAGTTTGATTTAAGTAAATACCATAGTCAGATTTTCAGAAAATTTCAAGTAATTAAATTAACTCTGTAGGTACAAAACTATCTAGTCATCAAGTTTAAGAGTTCTAGTTTTCTATTCATTTCAAGAATGACTATATGTTGTAATATCAAGTCACTTAGAATATTCAAATAATAAGAACTTCATGAGAACACTACTAGTAAAGATATTGTTCCATAAATATAAGTTCAGGAATGTATTTATGTTTTACCTTTAGGTAGGTCCAAGTGAAGCTAATTTTTTGTTAGGCATCTCCTTAAGCTTCTCCTCACTTATATATTTTTATTTTTTTCATTTGGATTTCTTGCAATCCTATATATTTTTCTTTTCTTTTCAAGGATTGTTACCAATGCTTTCTTTTTCTTTTTTAAGTGAAAATTAATATATCTGGATAGCCTTTAATAATTTTGAACTTCAATTTTCTTTCCCT
>NW_018225129.1:108536-113208 GCF_001263595.1 Phalaenopsis equestris | reverse complement strand
TAAATATCTTAATCTATAAAAAAATATTCCTTTACAAAAATATTCCTTTAAATCTACCATGATATTTAAATATCTACAAAATATAGTTATCTAAATTAAATTCACTATAAAATTCATAGTAATAATTTTTGAAAATATTTAAATTAAGAACGTATAATAGTTAATCTTTTTATTCTCTCCCCCATACTTAAATTTTTCAATATGGAATGATACATGTGGAAAGAAAGATTCTAAATATAAATCATACCTCAGTACTTTAGGCATTTTCATCATTCTGAAATTTTTACAGTTCCTTCTCAAAATTTTACTTCAATTGGTCTGTAATATTAGGAGCTTTCTATACATATAAATTATTAGAGAAGTTGCTGGGCAATGAAATTTTGAAATAAGTACAAACTAAAAATTATACACACACAATATTTCACTAAAACATCACAATACTAAATAAAAACAATTACAAATACAGAACAATGCAAAAAAAAATCACATCACATTAGAATTTTACAAAGTACTAATTAAAGTCTATTACAACTACAAATTTAATTTTTAAACTACAACACTAAACATTTATGCAAACATAAAATAAAATAGACAATAAAATGAAAGTACATACAGACAAACATCTATCTTTATTACAAAAGCACAAAACAACAGTATATTAATCACTATCATATATCAAAATCCCATACTATATCCTCATCTCCTTGGTCAGCAGGTGGACATGGCTGATACTGAGTATAACGGGGGCATTCAAGAAAAGTAACATCAGGCTCACCTCTGTAGTGTCGGGCCTGAGCTTCGTAGTAAGCTATCTTGAAGTCAGAATGCCTCTGTAGATACACACTATCATTATCATGTCTACGTTCTAATCCCCCAATTCTTTCGTTTATTTTCTCTATACTTTTCCTCTGCAAGATTAACTCATTCATTAAATCGTTAAGGGTAAGGGAACTAGAGGAAAGAATGTCATAACTAGTAGAGGAGATATCTCTACTAGTAGAAGGTTCTTTACTCCTACTCCCAGATCTCCATGCTTCATGGGATTCATACGTCTTGAAATTATCTTTACTAATGGATTTCATAGGGTAAACCCATTCTTCATCATCTCCAGCTTCAACTCCAAAAAGTTGGCAAAGTCCATAAATGAGGCCAGATGCCCAGACCTCCACTTGATTCACTCCTTACCGTGGTTAAAATATTGTTATAAATAATTCTCCCCACATTTATAATTTGATTATTCTGAATACAGAAATTCAGAATAGCTTTATCTCTTGTTACCTCACTATGGTGATATGTTGGTAACAAAGTAGAGGAAATAAAATAGTGTCACACTTCAGATGTGGCATTTAACATGGAAGCAGCTCGTTCTCGTTGCTTTATCTTCCATGTCCCTTTCCCATCAGTGAGAAAGTTAATTACATCGTACAGCCATTACATCGTACAGCAGGCCTTCCATTGTACTGAAGGTTTCATAATTGCAGATGTAGGAGTTTGTGACTTCATAAAATGAGTTAATGCGGACGAAACTAAACTCAACAGAAAACTCTCTTTCTCAAACGGTTCCGTCCTCAGAATAGAACGCATTGGCATAAAATTCTTTCACAATATTCACAACGGCCTTATTGGTGGTATAACAAAAATTTTCCCACCTTCGTTCGTTAATGACTCGTTCAACTTCTCCTCCTAGACTTTCAAAAACACGATCTTGAATACATTTCTTCCATTGAAACACTGAAGTAAATCTAGATTGAGCCTTTGCATTGATGAAGCGAGACTCGTCAAACTCAAGTCGCCTCTTTTATCGCGGAACCATTTCAATCTAAGGTGGAAGAAATTCAAGGAAGAAATTTCAATCTCAATTTTTTCGGATTTCCTCAATGTGGAAGAAATTCAAAGTGAAAATCAAATATTTTTAGGTTGGAGTGAAGCTCTTACCGAGAGATGATGAAATCCGGTGTCTAAAAGCCTTGAAATCGCCCCAAATCCAAGATCTTATATCAAAATTTTCATTTTTTAAGAGGAAGGGGATGATGAATTGTGGTGGTTGACTGGTCAAAATCGCGGTTAAATGTGTTTTTTTAGTATCTCACCGTTGGCGGGGAATTCATCACCATCAGTGAGCTCTATTGAATTAAATAGCCTAAGTCTTGGGAAAAATCCGCCATCGGCGGCGTCGATGGCGCTATCGACGGCGTCGATGACGCTGTCGGCGAAAGACGCTGTCGGCGAGATTTTCAAAATTGGTTCAATTTCCAATTTTTTGCGATTTTGATCAAATTCAAGCCTCGTCAACATTCGTTTAATCGTTCTAGACATAAATGTTAAGTGATTAAATGATGTACTAACACAAATAAACATTCACAACACAAAACATCACAATTATATATAAAATCCAAGGGTTACAATACACGTTACACGACACACATAAGTTTGGTATTTTCTCAACCTTAATACATCAATTTAGCGTCACAATCCAAGCCAAAACACGAATAAACATTCAAAAAACAAAACATCACAATTATATATAAAATCCAAGGGTTACAGTACACGTTACACGACACACATAAGTTTGGTATTTTCTCAACCTTAATACATCAATTTAGCATCACAATCCAAGCCAAAACACGAAACCATAACATTCTAAACACTGAAAGCAAAACATTTTATTCTCAATCTTAACTATACTGAGATCTAAAAGCAAAATTCGAAAGCAAATTAAACACATAAGTTCAAATCAAATCACACATTAAGACATATATGTAGTAAAGCAAATCTACTACTCCGATTCAGTGCTTGTTTCTCCCCTGATATTGCCCATCGATTGAATATGAACGAAGAGGTTATAGAAGGGTTGGTATGGGAATTCTTCAGTAGTGTTTTCTTCTATCAATCCCATCTTTCTAATCAATCCCATCAAACTTCCTTCGATATATCCAGAGTGATCAAAATGTTCTTTCATCCTTCAGTCTCTTTCATCCTCTAGTCTAGATGATAAAAAAAATCAGAGATATTATTAATTGCATTCATAACATTTTGTACCTCTTTCACCAGTTTCTTAATTCTGTGAAGGACCACTAGTGTCTTGTCGGGAACTAAAGGCTGAATAGCAAGTGAATTCTGAGACGATTGAACCACAATAATAGTCATATCATTTTCATCTTCATTGGCTAAGAACTTCTCAGTTGGGTCCAAAGGCTTCCAAGGTAGAAGTACATTTTCCCAATTCTCATAAGATACTTGGAACTGACTGCAGAGTAAGAAAATTGTTGAAGGATGTCCAAGCCCATAAGTTGATCCATGAACGGTCAGGCCCAAAACTGACCTAACAATTATCGATCCAATATCACTCAGCAGTCCCATTTGAATACAGTAATTCAGAACAACACTTTCTTTAGTAACTTTACCGACCTTCATCGTCGGTAATAGTTTTGCATTAATGAAGAAGTGTCAGTGTTTAGAAATGGGGTTTAGAAGTGTAGCAGTGAAACTAACATACCCGTTTTCTCTCATTACCCAGTCTTCAGTCTCGTCCATCAGATATTGGTAGATTTCATTCATCAGATTTCTTGTCAAAATGAAGTTGGAATAATGGTAGACAGGAACATTCTCGATCATATATAACTCATTAATTCGTGCAGAAGTAAAAGTTATCCATCTGCCCCGCACATAGACGATACCCTGGTTGATTTCATCCAAATTAACATAAAACTCCTTCACCATAGGAACAACTACGACGACAGTAGTGTAGCATCACACTTCCCATCGTCATCGCACAATCATCTCTTCAATTACTGTCGAAGGATTGTTCAATACTCGATTCACGAATCCTTTTTATTTTGATTAATCACCTCTTTATCAGCACTTTGTTGAAGATTCATTGTGCCTCGAAACTATCAAATTTTCTCCGGTTGAACACCCAAAATCTAGGATTTTCAGTGGAATTGGAAGCCATAGGGATAAATTTGGTGGATTTTCAAGTCGTTTTTGGGTAATATGAATTTAAGATCTGAGTTTGGAAGTTTATAGGGAGTAAATCCCGCATAAAATTGCTAAGAACCACCATTTCAAACTTTGGAAACCGTCATCTCGCCGTTCTCACCATCGGCGGCGTTGATGGCACCGTCGACATGCCTTGAGAATTATTTGTCTGGACTCTCGGGAAAAACCTACCATCGGTGCCCAAGGCAAAAATTTCACAGTTTCACTCTGGTCTGAATGCATTCCAATTTTCTCTATGGATCCAATTTTTATGAAGATTCAAGGGTAAATGCGAGTAGTAGAGTTCAATACTACCTCAAACTAACGATAATTTCAAACAAAAACATTATAATTACAATAAAAATAAAGATAAATATGGGTTGCCTCTCATAAAGTGCTTGGTTTAACGTCATCCGCCGAACCTATTTAGATATTATTCAGGTTAACTGACCCTTAAAACCTCTTTAAAATTTGGTCTTTTACCCTTAAAATACGGCTTTAATCTGTGTCCATTTACTTTAAATCTATTCTCAGTCTTTTGATCTTCAATTTCAACAGCTCCGTAAGTATAAACTCGAGTCACAGTAAAGGGTCCTAACCAACGAGATTTCAATTTCCCAGGGAAGAACTTCAGCCTTGTATTGTGAAGTAAAACTTGTTGTCCTTGTTCAAAGTTCTTCTGGTTAATCTTCCG
>NW_018225129.1:104996-108476 GCF_001263595.1 Phalaenopsis equestris | reverse complement strand
CAATTCATTCATTTGTAACAATCTCTTCTCACCAACATTTTTCAAATTATAATTGAATTCTTTAATCACCCAATATGCTTTATGCTCCAATTCAACTGGTAAGTGACAAGTCTTTCCAAAAATCAGCCTATAAGGAGTCATTCCAATAGGAGTTTTATAAGCAGTCATGTAAGCCCATAATGCAGTATCAAGTTTAGTAGACCAATCTACTCTACTAGGGTTTACAGTCTTTTCCAATATTTGTTTAATCTCTTTATTAGAAACTTCATCTAACCCACTAGTTTGAGGGTGATAAGAAGTAGAGATTCTATGAATAACATTAAATTTTTCTGCCAATTTCTGAATGTATTTATTCCTGCAATGGGATCATCCGTCAGTGATAATCACTCTCGGTATTCCGTTTCTAGTGAAAATGTTTTTTATTAAAAATCTTGAAATACTTTTAGCGTCACAACGAGGTAAAGCTGGTGCTTCAATCCACTTTGAAACGTAGTCTACCGCAACTAATATGTATAAGTTCCCAGATGAAGGAATAAATGGTCACATGAAATTGAATCCCCAAACATCAAATATCTCAACTTCTAACATGAAATTCAGAGGCATTTCATTTCTTTTAGATATATTGCCTACTCGTTGGCATCGATCACAAGTTTTTATGTATCTGTAAACATCTCTAAAGAGAGTAGGCCAACAGAATCGAGTTTGTAAAATTTTATAAGCAGTTTTATTAGTTCCAAAATGTCTTCTAAATTCAGAATCATGACATTTCTGAATAATTAATTCAGTTTCTTCATAAGGTACACATCTTCTCATAATAAGATCCTTACATTGTTTATATAAATAAGGCTCATCCCAAAAATATGCTTTCGCATCATGAATGAATTTTTTTTGTTGTGTAATGTCAGCATAGGTGGCAAAATATTACTTACAATATAACTAACAATATCAACATATCATCGTATTTTCCATTCATTAATATTATAGAGTTGTTCATCAGGGAAACTGTCTGTAATTTCATTATCGGTATCAGATAATTAATGATATTTTAATCTTGATAAATGATCAGCAATTTGATTGTCAGTTTCATTTCTATTAATAACCACAAAATCAAACTCTTGCATCAAAAGTATCCATCTAATTAACCTTGGTTTGACATCCTTCTTTTGCATCAAATATTTAATAGCAGAGTGATCAGTGTGCACAACACATTCAGTCCCAATTAACTAAGATCTACATTTGTCAAAAGCATACACTATAGCCAGTAACTCTTTTTTCAGTAACTCTTTTTTCAGTAACTCTTTTTTAGTAACAGTGTAGTTAATTTAAGCATCATTAAGAGTTTTACTAGCGTAGTATATAACTTTAAAAATCTTATCATACATTTGTCCAAGAATAGCTCTAATAGCATAATTACTAACATCGCACATCAGTTCCAAAAGACATTCTTCGAAAAGCAAAAGTTCCAAAAGGACTAGTAAATATTGTCTTTTCTTGATCCTCAGGAGCAATAGGAATTTGATGGTAGCCGATATATCCATCTAAAAAATAAAAATATTTATGCCTAGCAAGTCTATCCACTATTTGATCTAAAAAGGGTAAAGGAAAGCGATCTTTCCTAGTGGCAGTGTTTAATTTTCTATAATCAATGCAAATACGCCACCCAGTAACTTGTCTAATAGGTATTAATTCATTATTCTATTGTGCTTCAGCATTCACCCCTCCTTTCTTAGGAACACAATGATTTGGACTTACCTAAGCACTGTCCAAAATAAGATATAATTCCAGCGTCCAACCATTTTAAAATTACCTTTTTGAAAATTCCCTTTTTGACTACTTCTTTCATCATTGGGTTCAATCTCCTTTGTGGATCAACTCTTAGTTTATATGATAATATAATTATGTGCATACAGATCGAAGAACTGATTCCTTTAATATCAGCTAAGGGCCAACCAAAAGCTTTCTTATATCTTTTTAATGTATCCAAAAGTCTTTGCTCTTGCAAATCATTTAACTCTAAGAATATAATAACAGGTAATGTAGATGAGTTTCCCAGAAACATATACTTTAAGTGGTTAGGCAATGTTTTCAACTCAAGTTTAGGTGATTTTATAATTGATGGAACTAGATTCTTATCAGAATTTCGTGTAATATCCAACATCTCAAATTTTACCTGAACATAATCTAATTCTTCATTTTCTATTTCATCCAAAATAACTTCATCTTTTTCTTCAAAATCATTTTTTTTTCAAAATACTCTTTAAAATGCTCGTTCAATAGATGCTCACTAATTTCCATGCAAAAACATTCATTGTCTCTTTCAACAGCAGGGTAGTTCATAGATTTCGCAACGTTAAAAGTCACTTCTTGATCGTTAACTCTCATAGTTAATTCTCCCTTTTGAACATCTATCATAGCTCTTCCAGAAGCTAAAAAAGGTCTCCCTAAAATTATAGGTATTTCTTTATCTTCCTCCATATCTAAAATAATAAAATCAATAACACAGATAAATTTATCAACTTTTACTAACACATCTTCTATAACTCCCTTAGGATAAGTAACTGAAAAATCCGCTAACTGAAGAGTTACAGAAGTAGGTGAGACTTCTTCTAATCCTAATCTTTTGAAAATTGATAAAGACATAAGATTAATGCTGGCTCCTAAGTCACATAAAGCTCTTCCAAAGAATCTTTCACCGATAGCATACGGTATAGTGAAATTACCTGGATCTTTTAATTTTTCAGAAAGCTTTTTCTGAATAATTGCACTACACTCTTCGCTAAGTGCAACAGTCTCATTATCAGTGAACTTCCTTTTCTTATTCAAAATATCTTTCATAAACTTCACATAATTGAGCTTTTGCTCTAATTTGCTCTAAAGCTTCTATGAAAGGAATATTTATCGTTAATTTATTAAGAATTGGAAAATTGTTTATCCTTTTTATATCCTTTTTATGTTGTTTCAATATTTGAGGAAATGGTGGTGGAGGTTTCTCCACAGTAATTTTGATTGGTGTAAGTGGATATTCTAAATCTGGGTATTCATGATCATTTTCTTTTTCCGAATCCACTTTCTCTTTTTCAGTTTCCATTTCTTTTTGCACTCTTATTTCCAATTTTGTTCCACTTCGTAATTGTATCGCTTTTATCTGTTCTTTTCATTGATCTTTAGGATTTAATTCCACAGTACTAGGAAAAGTTCCCAATGCTCGGTTACTAAGTGCAGTAGCGATATGCCCCAATTGGTTTTCAATATTCTTGATAGCAGTTCCTTGATTTTGTAGCTGTTTTCCTTGAATTTGTAATTAATTTCCTTAATTTTGCAATTCTTGACCTATGTTCAGTATCAGCTCATCCATAGACAACTTATTTTCCTTAAATTGAGTGTTACTGTTAAAACATGTAGCATAAGAAGGTCTATAATTAACATTTCCTTGGTTGGATGAATTTCCCAAATTTCCCTTCGCCCATTGTTGATTTGTAG
>NW_018225129.1:103187-104687 GCF_001263595.1 Phalaenopsis equestris | reverse complement strand
AAAATTGTTGGTAGTCATCTCTTCTATTAATGAATAAGTCTCATCAAAAGGTTTTGACATTAAAGCATCACGAGCCGCAGCATCTATAATCGATCTAAGAGAACCCACTAATCCATTGTAAAAGTTTGAATTATCAACCAATCTGGTAACGAATGATGTGGGCACTTCCTAAGAAGATCTTTAAATCTCTCCCAAGCTTCATATATCGACTCTCCATCAATCTGAAAAAATGATGTTATGTCATTTCTAAGTTTAGCAATTTTGGATGGAGGGAAATATTTGGATAGAAATTTCTGTGACAGTACTCCCCATGTTCTAATAGATCCAGGTATTAACGAAAGTAAATCTAGCCTAAAACATGCATGCAATAATATTAAACTAAAAGGAAGTATATTCACTGTAAAATTTCGTTTTTCTTCCTACCCCCAAACTTGATTTTTAGCATGTATAATATTTAGTGCAGAAAATATAAGTAGGAAGAAAACAAGTTTAGAAACTCTATCTACCACAAATTTCTATCAAAAACATCTACAATTATTTATTAGGATAGAAAACATATAGTAGAAAGTAAATCTAAACTAAACATGCCAGAATAAATTAACTAAACAAAGTTCTAACTAGCATAACATGTATCAGCATTGAAATATAAAAACGGATCTTCAATTCTTATAAATTGTAACACAAACACAAACAAAAACGTATAAACAAGATAAATGAGGTCAATTCTTCCTCCATCTCTTCACATCTCACTAACTTACTTCCAATTTCTAACAAAATCCCTACACAAATATATTGGGTGCTTATAAATGATTTTATAGATTCTAATCCCAAAGATAAGATTATCCCCGATATATTGGTTCTCGAGCACCAACATCAGACATCACCATATCCCAATAATTAAGCAGCTCCAGCAGTTATAAGGATAGTGTAAGATCATCCACAAGTTATAGATCTAATAGGTTCGCGACTCCTATCAAATGAAAATAAAGTCCGATTCAAATGAAAATAAAGTCCGAGAAAAGAAGTAACAAATATGAGATGGAACTATCACTGTTAAAATTCATAATGTCTCTTATAAAACTCAAGTTCGGATGAGACCCAAGTTGTAGTGGACTCGACAATCCAACTACTACAAGAGAACATACAAGTCTAACCATAATAAGAATTTAAGGAATTATCACCCTCATGACACACACAAAGTAAATCAAACCACTTACAATCCAAACATCTACCAAACAGATCAATCCACACTAAAGCAAACACAATACAACACTAACAATCATGACTCTTAAGCATACTAAATCAAACCACACAGAAAACTATGGGTTGCCTTCCATAAAGTGCTTGATTTAACGTCGCTAGCCCGAAAAATGATTCCACCTGGATCAAAATTCCAATTAAGTAATCCTTGATCAATAGCCCAATTTTTTCCAGATCCAGGGATTCCTACAAAGTCCTCAAATTTAAATTTTTCTTTCAGCTCTTCCTTTTCATATTTCC
>NW_018225129.1:99536-103051 GCF_001263595.1 Phalaenopsis equestris | reverse complement strand
GGATCTTTATATGATACTTCATGATCTCCCAAATTTTGGATCAGATTCTCTCTAGATAATTCAGATTCTATATCAATATCTTCTATGTTACTCTTCTATTTCAAATTATCTTCTAATTCTTCAGGAATTTCTTCCATTGATCTTGCAAATTCCTTGTCCTTATCTCTCAACTCAAAGAACTTTTGAAACAAATCCTCGAATTCTCTTCTAAATATCAGTTCAATAATTTTAAATTGCTCATAATTCATTTCCTTAAGATTTATCTAATTCATTTCCTTAAGATTTATCTCAGATTCACTAGGTAAAATCTCTAGGGAGTAATTGTTAATTGCATTAATAATCTACCCTAGCATCAGAATCTCATTCATTTTGTTTGTACACGACGGAATATGCCATTCAGTGACTTTGAATAACTCTTTCATAGGAGATCTTTTACTGATTTCATCATTCAATTCAGGTTCATCTTGTGATTGACTTGAATAAGAAGATATAGAGACTGCTGGTGTAGATGAATTTTTTTAAATATGTAGGCTTTAAAATTGTATGGGGTATATTAATTTTAAGTTCATGAGATTTTTCAACATATGAAGTTAAAAGTTTACTATTTTCAGTAATGTCCATCATTTCACACCTCTTCTGAACATACATACAGTCTTCTTTAAACAACATTGTAAACTCATCATGAAAGTCCATTTTGATCTCATCTGTTACTTACTCTCAAAACTTTTTTGGAAATGGTCTTTATTTAGATAATCAATTTCATCCATCCCAAAACAATCATTATCTTTTCTCTCAGTTGGATACTTCATAGCCTTTAAAACATCAAAAGTGACTTCTTGGTCATTAATATTCATAGTCAACTTTCCTTTTTGCACATCTATCACAGCTTGTCCAGTAACAAAAAATGGTCTCCCTAAAATAATGAGATATTCTTTATCTTCCACCATATATAATACAATAAAGTCCATAAGAGAGATAAATTTATCCAATTTAACAAGCACGTCTTCTATAACCCCTTTTGGATAAATGATAGATCGAGTAGCTAACTGAAGGGTTATAGTAGCGGGAGAAATATCGGCTAAACCTAACCTTTTAAATATAGATAGAGGCATCATATTAATGCGTTTTTCTGAAGTATAGCGCTGCACTCCTCACTTAGTGCAACTGTCTCGTAATCCCCAAATTTCCTTTTCTTGTTTAATATCTCCTTCATAAATTTTGCATAAATTGGCATCTATTTCAAAGCTTCAGCGAAAGGAATATTTATCATTAACTCTTAAGTACGTCCATAAACTTTGAAAATTTTTTATTCAACTCATGCTGTCTAAGTCTTTGAGGAAATGGAGGTGGTGGTCTTTCTAAATTGATTTTAGTTGTAGATATTAATTTTTCCAGATCCTTAGAAACATGTTCTTCAAGTCTTTTAGTTTCCTTTGTTTCTCTCACAACAATTTTCTCTTTTCTAACTATATCCTCTATCTCTCTTCCACTTTCTAATTGGACAGCTTCTACTTGTTCATTAGTGTTCTCTTTAGGATTCATCTCAATGTTGCTAAGAAGTGTTCCTTGAGGTCTATTGCTAAGTGAATTAGCAATTTGTCCCAGTTGATTCTCTATATTTTTAATCGCAGTATTTTAACTTTGTTACTAGTTTCCCATTTGCAATACCACTTCTTCTATAGACATCTTCTTATCCTCAAATTTTTTATCATTGTTAGAGTCCAGTGGATATGAAGGTCTATAATTTGTGTGCCCCTGATTATTCTAAATTCCATTAGAATTTGCATGATTATTTTTCCATTTTTGGTTTCCACTGTCAGTAGTATGATTCCAGTTAAAATTAGGATGGTTCTTCCAACCTGGGTTGTAAAAGTTAGAGTACGGTATTTAAAGTCTCATATGATAAGTTAGAATCAATCATATGCCCTAATGAACTTTCCTCACTTACTGGAGTAAATTGAGTTTGGTTCATTCCAAATTGGTCCAACCTCTTTGATATTGCAGCAACTTGAGATGCAAGAATTGAAATCACGTCTGAATCATGAACACTAGCTACTTTTTTAAGATTTACCCTTGTAGAGGGCCATTGAAATTCGTTTGCAGCCATATTTTCAATTAATGCATACGCTTCATCAAATGGTTTTGACATTGATGATCCACCAACAGCATCAACAATTATAAACCTAGGGGATTCTACTAACCCATTATAAAAAGTTTGAATGATTAACCAATCAGGCAGAGCATGTGGACACTTTCTTGGGAGTTCCTTAAATCTTTCTCATGCTTCATATATTGATTCCCCTTCATACTGACAAAATAAGATAATATCTTTTCTAAGTTTAGTAGTCCTTGAAGGTGGAAAATACTTAGTTAGGAATTTATGAGTTAACTCCACCCAATTTTTAATAGAGTCAGGTGCTAATGAGTATAATCACATTTTAGCTTTATCCCTTAGTGAGAAACGAAAAAAGCCTTAGTCTGACAACATTGTCTGACATACCATTATAACGAAATATAACACAAAATTTTATAAAATTTGATAAGTGTAAATAGGGATCCTCTAAAGGAGTTCTCTCAAACTGATTGTTTTGCACTAGTTGGATAATCTCATGATTTATTTCAAACGAGTCAGCTTCTACGACCAATTTTGTATATTTGAGTGAATTTCACGTAGGATTTACGTAATCCCTCAATGAAGTATGATGATTTTCCAAGTTATTATTTTGAAAGTTTTCCATTTCCATTTCTAGTTTTTCGAGTCCTCTTTGTATTTTTTTTTTCAAACTTGAGATCATAAGACACAAGTCTTGCAGATCTTTTGTTTCGCATACGCAACACAACAAACAAAACATTAACAATTAAACAAATAACAGATGAAATATATTCAACACAACAAAACATTTTCATGAACATCTTATTTTTCATAAAAACATTTTTTTTCAACACTTTTTCATATAAAAACACTTTTCACACAAAACAATTTTTACGACACTACAGTTCTCCAAGTTTAAGCCTAATTACTTCAACTAAAATTCTCCTAAAGTTCTTATCGAAGCTTCCCCGGCAACAGCGCCAAAAACTTTACAACGAATTTTTATATACCTAAAAATATAAGAATTTGACACCACTACTAGAAGATTTAAACCCTCGGCAATTTAAACCCTCGGCAATGATGCAACCCTCGGCAATGATGCCAAAAACTTGATACAACTTTTAATATGTAAGAATTTATGAATCCAGATTTATATATTTATAATGATTTTATGAAGTCACAATTTCAAACGCAAGTATAAGTATCGCTCAAGTAATACGGGGCTCTAGTGAAGTCCTGTTTATCGATCCCAAAGGGAAGTGAGGTAAGAGGTCCTTAGTCAAATTCTAATCTACTACTATTAGTCCATTAGTCCTTAGTTTAATTAAAAGATATTTTATCTAGCAAATACTCCTAAATACAAGTGTTAAATGTAAAGACAGTAACTATAACTAAATGCAAAGATAGTAACTATAACTAAATC
>NW_018225129.1:99006-99474 GCF_001263595.1 Phalaenopsis equestris | reverse complement strand
TTATGTAATGAATTGGATAATGTAAAGGAATGAGATGTATTAAATATTGTATGTGCCAAATAGGAGCAATCCTATTCTTTACTCTTTGGTCCAGGCATAAAGAACATTGACTAATCCTATGCTTATTTACTGAATCTGTGGCTAGCCTGGGAGGATACTGACTCTCACTTCGGAGCTCCCACGTTCCTCTAGCCTAAGGGCTAACATCTCTGCTTTAGTACTCAAAAAATAGGACCGAATTGGGGATTTTAGTATGTCACCCTAAAATCTCCAATTCTACGCTCATCAAAGTATATTTCTCTATTTATTTGCATTCAACTCTCATGAACTTAACCATCCATGGAATCTGAATGTGGTTCTACTTTGTTGAGAATTACACAGCCCTCTCGCGTCTTAATACAATTACAACAAATTTTAACACTACAATAGGCCTTTATTATAATGTAAATAAAGCGCAAGAACACACGC
>NW_018225129.1:73256-98763 GCF_001263595.1 Phalaenopsis equestris | reverse complement strand
ATGCAATGCTAGAACATCTCCTTATAAATTCTCTCAAAATCTCCTCTCCAATCTCTCCAAAAGAGTAGAAATCTACATTTCTACTCCTATTCTAAAAATCCTAAACTTTCTCCACACTTTTCCTAACATTCCTCTCACAAAAAACCCTCTTTTTCAACCTAAATTCATTCTTTGTAAAGTGTAGGGACGAAGTTTGAAGAGTTGCCACAAGAATCCTTTCAAAAAGCATCCAAATATGTTGAATTTCAGCCCATAACCGTCCCGGGCGCCGTCAGCGGGCTCGAGGGCGCGTTTGGCAAGCTTTTCTATCATTTTTTTATCTTCTCAGTATTTTTCGGTCTTCTCAGGTGAATCTCGCCGTCGGCGCCATTTTGGGCGCCGTCGGAGAGTAGACTGCGCAACTCCACCATTTCGCTATGTTTGGATCCGTTTTAGCTCTGTTTCGCCCCATTTCAATTGCGTTGTGTTCCTAACAGATAGCCCTACAAAATAAGCATGAAAATAAACTTTGTTTAAAGTGTAATCTCATTCAAAAATATGCAAGAAGTGTAAAAGAGATTAAACATCGAAAGACTTATCGAAATGTGACATGGCAAAATTTTATTTCTTGCTCGTTTTTGCTCCAAATTGCACCGTTTTTATTTTTTTTTCTCCAAAAGTCCATAATTCATCATACCTACAACAAAACATAAAAAATACCCTTCTTTAAAGTGCAATATCATCAAAATTAGTGTAAAATAGGTATGAAAATCTCAACATATTTTCCTTTGGTCAATCGTATCGGTGCGGCAAACATGGGTACCCATACCTTTTTCTTGACGATGATGTCTTTAGACGGAGTGTCGCAGCAAAAATATCAGCATATCAAAGAGAAGTATGCTCCCCATGTGCGGACCAGATACAGTACTGGGTAACATCTTCGTCTTTCCCTTTAGAGTTTTAAGAATATCCTTATGATTGGCAATCATTAGAATTCTTGGACCCATACGTGACTTAACTGGTCGACATCCTGCGGGTCTAGTGGCAGTAGAATCGATGGTAACAATGGTGGTATCAACTCTGCTTCCCAAGCAGAACCAGACGGGAATGCTATCAGGCAAAGCTTCAATTAATTTCTGAGATTATATGGCAGCCCTAACATCCCTTAGAATTTCTTTCTTCATGTGAGGGGATACTGTACGTACTGTATGTGAGGGGATACTGTACGTCCCACTCATTTGAGTAACTTGCCAACTAAACAACCTTCTTTGACAGCTAGTTTCTGAAAAACTGCACTAACTCGAGTGATAGGAGTAGGTTTCTTTCTCTCCCCATGATGTCCATGAGGTGACGATAAAGTAACAGTGATCTTCTAGATACTTTCGTACTCCTTAGTATCCATTAAGGGATGGAATCTACTCCCTTGCAGAAGTAGATAGGTTTCTGGCAATGTTGACTCCTCCTTGTGAGGAACTTCATCAACAGGTGCTTCCTTTAGAATCTGTGCTTTAATAGCCCTCCAAACCTTTCGACTGTGGTTTCTCCTCTGGGTTCGGGTTAATGGTGCAGTCCTCGAACTCAATCTGATTTCAAACACTAACGATGGGATAACCAATCCCTCAGTTGGGCCTTCAACGATCATAACTTCTTTTCCCTTAGCAGAAACGGGAACAACAGGCTTGGTAGGTGTCGTGGTGGCAGTAGTCTTGACCTTCTTATAAGAAGGGAAGTCCTTAGGGTAGTTCAGGTTAAGTTTAGCAGATGATTTTTGAACCTCTGAAGCGGCGATTTTCATTATGACAAATGAGGCTTTCCCAAGGAGAACCTCGAGATCTTCAAATCCTGCTCCGAACTTGATGGTGGAAGCAACATTTCGAGCACTGTGCCTCGTCGACAGGTTGAACGAAAAAGTGAGTGTCGGGAATCGATGGGAATGGCATTGCAACAGCTTCAAAAAGAAAGTTCTGGGGTTAGCTATTTGGCCAATACCTCGTAATCTTAGTACAAGCACTAAAAATTAACAGAGGTCGATTTGTAGACCAGGTAAGTCTTTATTTAATTAATGGAGATTTTATAATTTTAGTAAAAATAATTTGAAAGTAGAAAGATTTAAAGATATTTAAAGAAATTTTAAAAGCTTGTGCAACATAATACAATTTAATTTAATTTGTAAAATAGCAAATTAAAGTCGAAAAGGAGATGTGAAGTGTTTAGGACCTAGTGCGAGACCAACTTAACAGCACACAATGCCCAGGTGGAACTAGTCCACCAACACACCTATTGGGGTCCGACCCCACACAAAGATTAAAAAGTTCTTAATGGCCTCCTGAACCTTCCTGTTCAAAGGTGATTGAACAGACACTCCCGAAGTCCAAAGAGTTGACCCTACTTTCCCAAGATAGAAATGGGTAAAACATGTCAACAGAAGAAGGATAATTTGGTCCAAGAGAGACGTGGACACATTACCGATGTTATGAGGATAATATTTCTTGATTTAAATGGAGAGAAAAGCTCATCCCAGCAGAATCGACAGAAGCTGTCGGCACTATTTTGGGTGTGGAGTTGCCCGTTGGAAGCTGTCGGTCACCGAAATTGAAATCCTATCGCCCACTTCGGAAAGGCATTTGAATTTGCATATATATAAGTTTAGAAAAATATGAAATCAAAACTTTCTCATATCTTTCATAGTTTAAATGAAATAACACTATACCTCAAACCTAATATCTATCCTGAAAGATAAATATAAGACTTGAGGTTGAGGCTCGATCAAATAAATTAAGAAATATATGACATTCATTTGGTTTGTGAAACCATTTTATTTATAAGCCAACAAGATCTCCTATTTAATACGAAGAATTAAATAGGGTTTATATTAAGCTGGGTTCGGAAAACTTTCTATAAGGGCAAGCCTCTATAGTTAATTATATCTTAAATGACCGATGTCACTTAAGAAAACTCTCGATAAAAATCAGAAAATATTATCTTCAAGGAGTTCAAAAGGATAGGACTTTTCAATTAGATCGGACAAAGAGGTGTGAAAGGGGAATGGTTCAATTTGGAATATTTATAGTAGATTCCAAAGGAGGAGAACTAGGGGATGTCATAGATCTAGAAGAGAACCTCAGTGACTTCCCAGTCTATCTTATTTTTTGGCTTTGATTTTGAGGACAAATTATTTAAATGTTACATCCTATTGATTTTATTTCTTTGAGCTTACATTTGTATGAAACAATCACACGAATAACCTGGAAAATATGAGGATTTAGGTCGTAATGAATGACAACCTTGGAATCCAAAGACGAGTTAGGGATTACATTGTATAGAAGAGCTATACAAAAGCCTAAAGAAAAGGTTGAGGATTTACGTTGCATAAGCAACCCACCTCAAGGTCCTATGGCTTTTTGTTTAATTCTAAGGAAAGATATGTTGTTGTAGATCCTCTTACTGTTGAAGATGGACGTGCTGCCCACAATATTAGCTCCAAGCTCCTTGTCGTGACGAGTTTAAGTTTTTTAATCTGTCGAGTTATAATGTCAAAACAAATGTCCCTATGGTTATAGTTATTAATTGTTATGGGGCATATTAAAGTTGATTAAAGCAACACTGGTTAGGATCATACGGTTCTCTCGTTCCAACACCCTTATTTTCTACAGATTCACTTAATCTAAATGAATTTACTAAACTCAACTTAATGAGCTCCATACTTTCATTTAGACAGTGGGAAGTCTCGTTAGCAACCGTAGGTTATCTTCTTTGAGGAATTCCTGATCATCCGACAGAGATGTTTTAATCTAGTTGCAATTGTTGTTTTGTGATGTTTGTGATTAAATTTTGAGTTGTCTTATATTTTGAATGTTGTCGCGGTAAATTTTATTTTGATTGATATTTTTAGTTTTGATTTTTGTTTCACGACTATCATAATAGTTTTGGTTTTCATGTTGGGGGACATCGTTGTTTAACATGCAAGTTTATACGCATAAAAGTGCAGTGCGAAAAGTAAAAGAGAGAACGGTACTATAAACTGTAAAAGCGTACCTAGCGAGTCTTCTCATTCCACCACCTGAAGGGTCAGTACTTGCAAGGCATGTATATAATGTTGTGAGGAATTTAAATTGCATGAGTAGATGAAGTTTTAGCTACGTAACCCAAAGTTATGATTTGTTGAATCTCAGAAGATCTTAGTGGCTGATTTTGGAACAAAATATGACAAGTTCAATATATCCTTCAGAATGTTCAATAGATTTCAAAATGCTCAAGGCATGAACCCAGATCACTTTGAAGATCTATTGAAATATTCTAAGTTCATTTTGGACTTATCATATTGTTCCATTAATCATTCGAGGTTAAAGTGTGACTACCCCGTTGCTTGGTAAAACTTGACAGTCTAATTATCCCAAGGATAGGATACTCGATTAATCAATTGATGTTTCATTTAAGAATTATATGAGTGGATGCCCCTAAGGCAAGCTTAAGCTATTTAAAGATTAGGTGCCCACAATTAAGGTAAGGCTTGTAATGTTTAAAGATGTTAATCACCCATCATATTATTTTCTAAATCCGATCAATTGAGTTTAAACATCGAGCATATGTCACTACTAAGCCCTTAACAATCATGATAGATGAAATGGTGATTATCAAAATTTTGATTTAAATGATGTGTATTCTTATCAAATGGTCAGACCATCCTCAACTTTGGGTTTAAGAAAATTAAATTTCCATCTTTCCGACTTAAGCCCATCACTTAAGAATCGTTCGATCTCAGTTGACTTTAAGGACATGAAGATTAGGAGATTTATAATTTTGTTGACATTGTGCAAAGGTGATGAGTGGGTTTCTACCTTTTAATCCTATTGTATTTCAATCACCCAAACATACTTATTAAGATCAAAATTACCCATTTTCCCTTGGTCAATCCTAAATTTTGATTAAGGCACCAAAGTATAAAATGACTATTTCCCTCGGGGCACTTCACCTCATAACTCATTAAACACAACTCAAACGACTTTGAGCATTTAGAGTGTCATATCCATGAGGTAATTACAATGTTTAGAGGAGAATATGTGGACCTTTCAAAATTTAGTTTAATTTAATTATTTATTTAAATTTAGAAAATAAGATTTTTAGAAATTAATTTATTTGGCTTCCTTGGATAAAGTTTTTATTTATGAGAAAATTATTAGAAGTTTCCCTAAGTCAAAGAAATACTTAGACAAAATTTCATGGTCTTTTGAATTAATTTATTATAATTAATTTAGTGGGGAAATGAAGAAAATCCACCTTTAAGCCTTAAAAATTGTTTTTAACTTAGGAAAAATTAGGAAAAATATTTTATTGAGTCCCAAGTGATCAGAGAACAATTTGACACATTTTGAAATATTTTGACATTTTTGGGATTTTTAATTATTCTAATTATTTTAAAATCAAAATAAGGCTAAAAAATTAAGCATTTTACTAAAAATAACTTGTATTTTTCCTAAGTGCCCCTGATAAATAGGAGCTCAGAAAATAACATTTCAATATTCTTCCAAGTGTATTTAATTTATTATAATTATTTTTGTACAAAAATACAAGGTTTCTTTGAAAATCAACTTTAGTGCTTAAACTTGGCCAAATAATTTTCAAATTTTTACAGTGAATAGACATGATTTTTATGATCAATGTGGGATTGGTTTTGTAAATTTTTATAAGTATTTAATTTACATAAATTAATACAAGATATTTTCATTTAATTAAATATAGAAATTCACAAGGTAATCTAAAGCATCACAATATTTTTCATAGACTTCTCTGACCACAAGAAACCTACCAAAATTATTCTCATGATTTTCCAAGTAATATTTTGGTTTTTTAATTAAAATAAGCCAAAATAGTCACTCTAGCTTGAAAATTAAGGATATAGGTATAGAGATGCCCCCTTACCTTGGAAAGATCAGAGAACACCCCCTCTGTGATGAAGAATGAACCCTAAAAGTTTTATGCCATGGTGAGCAATATCTAATCCTTCTTAAAAAATAAATGGAGAATTAAAATACCACAGAGGGTATTTAAATCGTTAAAATTAATATATTGGAAAAATATAATTTATTTTTAGTCCATATTATTCTCCTCTGTTCACTGAGTAAGAGAGTATTTTTATTTTATTTTTATGATTCTTTTATTTTTATGATTTTTCTAGAGAAAGATATTGATTTTTGAAGTTTAGGTATTTAAAATAATTCAAAAAATCCATATTTTTTTACTTATCCACGCGGTACGACCTCAACCTACCGCGGCTCCGAACTCACATGTGACACGCTCCCATTCGTTGCACTTTCAACCTTGGCATGCCACGCAACCCGCCTTCTTGCACCGAGAGTTGATCCAGCTCGATCTTCTCCGTCCATTGGATACACACGCGATTGAACGGATCTCCGTTATTGTCCCCAAGTGACCTAACCCGTAAGTCGTTCACAATAAAACCTTAAGATCTCAAGCTAGACTCAACCAAATCACATGGGGTATGTTTTTAATTCTTCATCTACTCAAGACGAACACATCTATATGATTAATCAAGTATGAAATCAAGCCATTACAAATGGAGAATCAAAATAAGCTCGGGCTAGGGTTAGAGCTCATACCTTTGTATGAGATGGGAGGCCTTAAACATATGGTTGTGGTAGCTTTGATTGGGTCCAACTTGGGCCCAACGAACCTCTAGATGAAGTCTCAAGCCCTGGTGAATTGTCTAGTTATGAATTTGATCAAAGTGGATTTCAGTTGTTGGTTTAGAGCTAGGTTAGAGGCTATTTGAGAGGGGGCTTTTATGGAGATTCAACTTCTCTTGCCCTAGGGACGATGTGTGCACAAGCAATTTGATTTTGGTGGACTGTGGAGCTTGGTGGACTGTGGAGCTATGTGGACTGTGGAGCTATGGAGAATTCTATCCTAGTTTTGGGTAGAAATTTAAGCTCAAAATTGGGCTTTCACAGAGGGGATCAGTGGGGGGAAAATGGTGGCAATGAGCTTAGGAGTTCTTGGAGAGTGTCTAAGAGAAATTGGACAGAGTTTACCCAATGATTTGGCACACTTTATGTCTTGGCCATGAGAGGGTGGGTTTAAATAAAATGATTTAGGGTGGCTGACAGGGTCTGAATTCAGGTGCAAATTAGTGCTTAGGTGGAGGGCTGAGAAGCTCTAAAGATCAATTATGGTGAGCTAGCCCCCAAGGTTGAAATTAGGTTTGATTTAGGGGTGGTGGTCCTCAGTTTTGGAGTTTTCCAGCCACTAGGTCGGTCGGCAAGGCTAGGTGTGGTGGCCAGAGGGTCAGGTGAGCTAGTGCGAGGGTTAATTATGATTAACCCTCAATGACAGGTGATGATGGAGGAGATATTTTGGTTAAGGCACATAAATGGGATAAGATCCCTTAAATTAGGGGACCCTTGGTTCATAGCTTACTTGGGTTGTTAAAGAGGGGTTGGCTTGGTCAATAGAGTGTGCTTAGTGCATGTGGTAACATCAATTTGGTGACTTTAGCACGACTAAGTCAATTTTAATGATTTTGGTGTATGGAATTTTGGTGTATGGGTTTAATTTGGGTCAAAATGGTTAAAAGTTGGGTTTGGGTTAGGCTAGCCATGACTTTAAGCTCAATTGATTGATCAACATTGTCTAAATGATTGTCATGAAGCTTTTTGATGAAGGATTGAAGTAATTTTGAGTTCAATTGGAAGCTTAATTTGAAGGATTTTGGGATTTTGGTCAATTCGGGCATGTTGGAGTAGACTTGGGTCTAGGTTGGGCTAAGGTTGGACTAAGTCCAAAATGGTGGTTGAAAATGGTCTGTAGGAATGTCTTGAAGAGTTTTCAATTTAAATTTTGTGTCAATTTTGGGGTTATGGCATTCAATTTGGTAGCATATGGAGACATAGCCAATTTGGGACAAAGTTAGGGATTTTTGGACTTGGGTTAAAATTGAGTGCAATTGAGGCTTCACAAAGGCCAATTTAAGGTTTTATTTGGTGTGTACGATTATTATTAAGAATTTGTGTTATGAAGAGTTTAGGATTCAAATTGGGGCAAATTGAGTAGGCTATGGGGTTCAATTTGGTGGGGTTAAGTCATATGGTTAAAATTAGGGGTTTTTATTTGGATCAAAGTTGAGCTCAAAGCATGGGTCAATTAGGCTTGGAGGCTTGGATTTGATCAATTAGGCTTGGATTTGATTTGGATTGATCATATGAAAGTTGAATTTGAGTTTAGGATTGAAATTGAGAGGAATTTTGGGCCAAATTAATGGACAGTTGGGATGAATTTAGGGAAAATTGGGCCTTTAAAGGCAATTTGAGGATTTTGTCCAATTGAGTCAAATTGGTCAAGTTGAAGGGTCCAAATTGGATTTAGAGACATTTGAAGTGATTTTGGATGTTTTGGGAAAGTTTAGGGTGCCAAAGGGATTTTTGGAATTTTGGCAAATTTTTGGGTATTTTGATAATTTTGAAATTTTTGGGTGGATTTGGGCAATTTGGGTCTTTTAAAATTGTTTGAAATGATTTTTGAAGAAGTTTGGGTATTTTGGATGAATTTGGGGATTTTGGTAAAATTCAGGGTTTCAAGGGCATTTATGAAATTTGCGTGGATTTAGGGAAAAAAGCCAAGTTAGAAATTTTGGTGGAATTGGGGTGCTAACCACCCTATATGAGCTATGGGCTAATGAGATCCCCATTTGGATCCTGTATGTACTGGTCTTAGCTAAACCCTAGCCTAAGGCCAATGGGTCTAGAGGACCATCTACATGAGTCTCTCAAAAGATCAAGGGATCAAAATCAACAATTTTTTGTTTAAGGTTGTGAGTGGATGTAGATGATAGTGAGTGTAAGTGAGTGCCCTAGCTCTAGACCAACACCCACAATCAGCCCTAAGGTCATATAGTCCTATGGGGGCTCATCTTGAGCTCCCCCATATTGACCCTACCTACTAAGGGCTAAAGGTTAGGACCAATATGTGGAACTTCTAAAGGTGAGGGTTGCTTTTCTAGTTTTCTAGAAAAAGTCAACAGAAAAATCCTATGGCTAGACTATGGCTAGACCTTAGGAATAAGGAAAAACTAAACCTCAACCAAAAGTGAGGTCAACAAGTTTCTTTCTACAGTTTTCTACCTTTCAGCCACCACCATCAGCATTTTTGTTTGCTTCTATCATCCAAGATAACAATGAGTTGTTGTCCTTTCTTTTTCCAGCTTTCACTGCAGCTGTGCCTCCACTTCTAATGCACCACTACCTCTAACACTTTAAGCCTTCCCACTTTCTCCCATATTCTAGAATTTACCCCCTCACTGCTTGAGCCATTCCACCAACCCTACTACTATGTGCTACTACATAACTACTATCTAGCCATGCCCCTTGCTATTTTTGGCCACCCCAAGCTTTTCCAACAACCCTTACCACACTTCGTCGCTACCTAGTTGTTGTTTTGACCATTCTAGATGCTTTCATTATTATTCCAGCCACCCAAATTCATCGCCCATGTTGCCTTATTATTATTCTAGCCCTAATAGGCCTTACTGTAACTCATCCGCATTCTAGAGACCTTACTTGTTGAATCTACAAACTTCCAACCCCCCAAAATACCTATTTCAGCCCACCTTGCTGACCTCCACCACCCTTGGAATGCACTTTAGTTGTGTTTGTTTATTTCTATTGTTGCATTTCTTTTTTAGTGTGTGAGTTGTAACACTTAATTGGCTTTAAAATAGTAATGTTAAGTTTTTCTATTATTATTTAGGCTAAGTTCGATATCATTTGATATCAGAGCTAGTATAACCTTACTCATATCCTATGTTTTTCTAAGAATCGCTATTCCCAAACTATCTCCACTCCAAAAATTTTCTTTCCTAACACCAAATACTTTCTTTCAATTCCCTAAACATATTTATGCCGCCAAGGAGATAATCATCAGAAGCCAAGTAAAGAGGAAAGGATGCAATGCAATTAATGAGAAATTTGTAAAGAGGCATCTAAGAGATTTTTAGAGAAGATATATAGTGGGAAAACTACCAACTACAAAAGAGGCATGCCTCCTTTGAGAGGAGGCACTCCGAATGGGTCACCCCTATAACCACAAGGGTGACTTACTAGATCATAGAAATGGAGTGGATCTCCTCTACAATATGGATATCAAAGATGAAGAACCTCTGTTCTGGAGACTTGACCTGAAATATCTTAGAAGCCAAAAATTTGAAATGTGGATTTGTCATGTTTTGATGATCACATAGATCCAGATGTGGTCATCGAGTGGCTCTAGACCTTGGAATGTCTTTTAAGTTTCAGGACATCCCACCAGACAGAGTGATTAAACTAATAACAAGCAAGTTAAAGAAGAGTGCATCTCAATATTAGGCAAATTTGAGCTTTAACAGTGAGAAGGTAAGAGTAAAATTAATACACGGTCTAAGATGAAATAGGAGATGCAACACTAGTTACTACTGACTCACTATAGATTGGATGCTTAGACCCTATCTTTAGAAGTGGAGAAATGACATTGTCGGGAGACCACCACATCTTATAGGTAGAGTTCAACCCTAGGATCTTACAATCAGAGTACACCTAGGAGAATATCCAAGCTGGCCCTACCTGAAAATACACTAGTTTAGAGTGGAGAACAGAAGGTACCAATTCACATTCCCAAAGCCTCCTTAGACCATAAGTGTTTTAAGTTCTATGTATTTGTGCCTATTTAACAAAATTACAAAAGTAAGGGGGTGGCATATTTCACAATTCAGGGAGCTATAGAAGAAAGTGATAATGACATAGTAGACACTGAAGAAGATGAGGACACAAAGGAGGGGGTACCAACTTCGAACCGATGATAAAAAGATTCACATAATTATGGTTGAGCCCATGAGAGAGACTCTAATTGAATTAATAGTGATTGTTCAAGTCAGTCTTGAGTTAGATAAATTGACACCATAAGCATGTCAACCTTGATAATAGACTCTTTCGTTAGTTCCCCCTATTGAGGGAGCTCCATCATGTCAGGAATGAGACTATTTTGTGCAAATTCTCCAATAGGATAAAGGTCCTTTTACAGAAGAAGGAGAAGAGGCATCTCTTGAGAGGTTCTACTTTAGTGTGTTCTAGCCTACCATAGATTTCATCCTAGAGTTGATGCCTCCTGACATACATGTTTATAAGGTACACTCGGACTAGTACGAAGAGTGAAAGAAACTAACTATAGATTTAATAGCTCAAGGCATGGTTTATGAGGATACTCATCAACATAAAATTTCAGTTATAATTGTGCCAAAATAGGATGGATATATATTCTATCAAGACGTGCTTTGGAATGTTAATGCCAACAAGATTGACTTACGTGATGATTTCAACATTTTTGACACCTTCAATGTCACAGACCCAATGCTATATGATGAGGAGAGAAAAGCTTTGATGAATGAGATCAAAACTTCCTAAAACCTGGGAGATTGATATGGGAGCTTACCACACCAAATCATTGTAGTATTGTAACTGTTATAATATCGCAAGATTACATATCATGGGAGACAGGCCGAAATAATCATTTTTCCTTTTTTTATGCTTTCTTTTCTATTATCATTTATTCCTTTTAGTCATTTCCTATATATGTGTTGTATTAGGGTTTGGGAGGTAGTTATTTGGCATGATTTTGTTACAACCGTCAATATTCATTTCTCTCTTAGAGGACTATATCCAAGGGTTCAAGTGGTTCTCCTATTTTATCTCCTTCTTGTTGTAGTGATTATCTTCCTTATCATCTACCGCATCCTCCTTACATTGCTCTCAACGAGTTGGTCTCTGTTGTCCTGACTATTTCTTCCTGTTGCTTTCTATCTTCTAGCTGTCGCCAGTTGCTTTTCTTTCTACAATCGCCATTCAGAATAGTAAGTAGTTGTTGTCACTACCTTTTCCAGCCTTCCCTTCTAAAATGTTGTTGCCTCCAGAACCTGCACCCTAACCTTTCCCACTCTGTGCAAGTTTCTAGAATTTGCCTCCCTCATTGTTGCAAACACTCCAACCACCCTACCACTCTCTGTCGCTATTTGCCTGATGTCCAGCCATCCCTCTTGCCATTTTTTATCACCCCCAGTTTTTCCAACCAAGCTACTGTTCTGACTATTCTTTGTGTTGTCCTCATTGTTTCAGCCTCCCAAATCCATCTCCCATGTTGCCTTATTATAGTTCTAGACCTCTACTGTCCATACCGCAACTCATCCACTTTCTAGAGATCTTATCTACCAAATCTGCTACAATATAATACCACAACTTACATATCCCAGCCCACCTCGCCGACCTACACCACCCTTGGAATACAACATTTGCTTGTTTCTATTCTTACATTTTTCATTTCAGTGTGTGAGTTGTAATACAGTGATAATATTTAGCCTTGCTATTGTTTTTTGTGTTAACTCTGGTATAAACAAATTTCATAAATAAAATTCAAATATTACATTGTTAGAACCCAATTAGCAACATTAACTAATTTCCATGAGACCATCAATGTCGTTAAATACTACAAATTGTAACATAGAATTTCAATCAAAGCCTCGATTGCATGGCATCTACATGGCCTCTATTGACTTTTCTATTTCTAATTGGGCACTAAAGAATAAAGCATTGAACTCACCCTCTCTATTGCTCGAAGGTGAATTCATTGCTTTGGATAAGACCAACACCGTGTGTGGGACTATGATATTTAGCAGAGAAGAGATGAGAAAACAAGGGTTTAGGCGATGCTTGGCAGGATTATTTTAATGGGATTTAGGAATGAACTTAAGTTAAATCTAGCCAAACATAAAAAAATATAAATTAAATTCAACCCACCTTTAGATCAAAATTTGGTGTAGTCTTTCTCAGATTATTGTGTTTCGTCCCTAAATCTGGATTTACTAAATCTAACTACAGGTCATATTAAAGGATTTACTTCCGCGTCTGAGCAATCTCCATCTTTAACCGATAAATTCAAATTTTTACTAGATTTGATAAATCCTACTTAACTTGACGAAAATTTAAGGCGGAGCCAAACATCGCCTTAAAACTTGCACTTGCACCCAAGGCATTTAGCGCCAGATTGGCGTGTGAAGAAGAGTTAGGATGAGCCACTTCTTAGTAGTTATTTTCATATCAACAAATTTTATGTCGCGATGAGAGTTGGAAAAATGATTCCAGTTGCGATGCAACAAGGTTGCTGGTGCGCAAGCGATCATTAGTTGGTGGGATGATGGGGTTCATGATTCTAATAGACAGGCTTTTTTATTGTTTTTATTTTGATATTTTATGTGATATGATTGCATAACTTAAAGCGTAGGAGAGAATTTTATATAACATAAAATTTCAATGCTATGTAATAATTCCCCCTTGAAAGAATCCAACCTCTTAAAAAATGATGATTTTCATTAATTTCAATTATTTGAAATGAATTATTTCAAATGTCATTTTCAACTCGTCCTGCTAAATGCTATTTTAAATCAAAATTAAATTAATATTTTAGCAAAATATAAATTCCATTGAATTAACATCAGCTTGTTCCATATTTGTCCGTTCATCATTTGTTTAATTTATATTTCCATTTCATTATCCTTTTAATAGAAATTACATGAATTTAGTATTTTCTCCCTCACAATTTAAGGTATCATATTTACATATTTGTCCGTTTATCTAAGAATTTAATTTTATATTTTCAAACCACCAAAAATATGTTTTTCCTCAAGATTTTCACCATCCTCTTTCATAATTATCTCATACTTTACCTTCCACAAACATAAAAATCTAGACATAAAAAATATTCAAGATTACTGTAGAACTGCATCCCAATCCACTCAAATTTCTATGATAATTATATTACTGAAATCATCCTATCTCATCCATTAGTTTCACTTTAGAAAAATGTTTGGATGATTTTAATTCAAACTACTCAAAAAAAGAAAATGAATAACTGAACATAGCAATTATGGAGAAATATTTGCGTACTTTGGTAGGTTACAGAGAGTATTGAAGGATTATATCCGCGTTATACCCCCTGAAACTTCTCTGTAACATACCTGTAACTTACAAATATATGAAAATAGAAGCGCGAAACTTACTAGTTACAGGTAGGTTATGGAGAGGTTACAGGGAATATAACGCGGATATAACCCCCCCAATACCCTCATTATAACCTACCGACGTACGCATCTCTATGTACGTTAGACGTACACAAATATTTCTCGCAATTACGTGCATGAAACAATATTATATTGACAAAAAAAGATCATTTTGTCTTGGTAAATTTGTATGAAAAAAAAACAATAAATATTAAAATTAGTCAAATATCAAAAAATATAAAACAATCTGTTCATCCAGACCGGCTTTAGCAAAGTTACAAACAGAACATATGAGGAAGAAAGTAATAATGCACATATTGTGCCGACAAAGTATTTTTTTGCAAATAAATAGTAAGCTAATAAGATTAGTTTTGCAAATTACATAGCGACCCATACCTTGCACAATCTGTTAACAAATTGTTGCATCTTTTAACACGAGGATTAAATCTTGCACAATCTGAGACATTGATGGCCGGAATTCTGGAGCTTGCTGCAATAGAGGGAAAAAAAAGTTGTTAGATTTTATTTTATTAATATTCTTTTAATGTGTGATTAATTAATTCAAGTTTGTATAAAACAACTATGTATTTCATAAGGAATTATCATACAAAAATGATGCATAAAAATGTAGCTGAAATGTAACAATGATGCGTTCATAGTATTGAATATAAAAAATGGAATATAGATTCAATATTATTACATCCTAACGAACAATGAGATTTGACTTTTGGAGCAGAAGTTGAGAATAAAACAGCACATACACCCAAAAATCTGAAATAGCAACAGACACAACACAAATACTCAAACTAGTGTAGATCTCGGGATAGTGGTGGTAGTTGGTGAGGGGAAGGCGGCACGGGGTTGGAAAAAGAAGTTGGCAAGAAGAAAACAGCAAGGCGGCTGTTTCACCGATGTCGGACAGCAAGTAAACAACAGGGAGCGAGGTTAGGTGGCAGGAACATGGTCTAGGATGACTGGATCAGCTACTGCTAGGAAGTGAAGAGCATTTCTCGTGGCTGAAACAGCAAGGGCAGCAAATGAGAGCACTGGAATCGCATGAAACTTGGTCTGAAATGCAGAAAATAGCAGGAAACAGTTTCCTGGCGGCTTCAGCAAAGGGGAATGTCAGTGGCATCGACGGGGAATGCCAGGGACTGCGGGATAGTAAGAGGACGGCTGTCCGGGCAGCAGAAGCGATGACTGGTGGCTGAAATTGGGAAACTGTGGAGAAAACAGCAATACGAGGTTTTTAGAGGTTTTTAGAGGTGGCTGCAGCAAGGGAGGGTGGCTTGGAGCGACGTGGGGAGAATGTGAAAGAGGATAGGGAAAACAATCACCACTTGGAGACCAAGATAAAGTCGAAACACCACCTCAAATCTTAGGATACAACCCTCGAAGAGAAAAATACGTAAACAGCTGTCCCGATACAAAACACATGAAAAACTAATCCTAAAGCATCATAAATACAAATATATAGAATATGAGTGATCCCCTCTACTTGAATGAGGCGGTGTTCCCCTTAGAAAGAGCTGATTGTCTCTCCCATAACCTGGACAAAACCGATCTTGGCGGTCTCTGCCTTCTGCATCCCTCCAAATACACGGGACGTGACTCCCACTTACCATGTCCACCTTATTGGACCCTACATCAAAAGATGTCTTCTTATAAAATGAAGTTGAAAATCAAGTCCTCCGGCAAAGATAACCAAGGATTGGTGACAGATGATTACTGAAATACCGAAGATCCCTAATTCCCCAAAACTATCCTCAAATAATCTTTCTGATTTTGATATTACACATAATTAGATAAAGTAGATTATTTCTTAGAACTGACATCTTGAATAACCAATTTGATTAATATTATCTCAATGTCATGCTTATTGATCGAAAATTTTTCGATAATATATTCAATAGTGTGATAGATATTAAAGACAAAACTAAAGCTAATGCCAAAACGACATTGAATTTAAAGGAGTATTGCAAGAAGAGGGACGGGGAATTTCAAGAGACAACTAAAGGTAAACTGATAAAGCCTAAAACAAAGTATTGTCTGACCTTGGATCAAAGAAGTCCACAATATATGAATCGTTACAACCCCTAAAATTCCTCAGTGGATATGTGTCTAGCTTAGCCCCTGTCTTGACTTAAGAACAGGGAAAATATTCAGTATGAAAAATCATGATCGTTACATGTTTTTGCAATGTTTACTGTCAACTGCATTCAGTGTTTTGCCAACTCTAATACTTAGTTCATTAATCGAAATCAATGCATTCTTTAAAGATTTGTGTAAGAAAATTTGAAAGTCGATGTGTTGAGAAATCTTTAAGTGAGAATTAATTGATATTATGCAAGTTTGGGGGAATATTTTCTCCTGATTTTTTTATATTTGATGAAAAATACCCCGTACATCTATGTTATGAGGCTATAATAGGAAGTCCATTGTAATAAAGTGGATGTATCCCTTCGAGAGAAATATTTTCTCGAAGTACAATTACTTAAATTAAAAAAAATTATTACCATAATTTACTAAAAACGAACGATGTTGCAATTTTTTTAATAAAATCAAAAGAGCAGTAAAAAATAAAGCATGCCATCAGGGCTCAAAAAATGAGGCATACTTGTTACAGGAAACGGTTATTTTATATTTGTATTACTTTAAACAACAATAACCAATAGATCAAACTGCTAGTGAGGTGACTTTGAAGCATGTGCTATTTGTATTTCAGATGTTAAAGTATCGAGGGTTCAAATTAAAATTAAAATCTAACTAAACAAAAATCAAATAAATTTAAATAGAGCCAAACTTCAACCAAAGTAAAAGGACCATCGAGTAGCAACTTTATATATTCTTCTTAACTATAATTAAGTCCAACCATTTATCAAGATTTGCACTAATTAGAATATGTTCTAGTTATCATTAAGAATGTTAAACTAACCTGCTCGTTAACAAATAATGATGCAAGCAGGTTATTTGTCAGCACTTTAAACATAGAAGACGACTATATTACAAGCAAAAGATAGAATAATAATTTCTGACATAATTCAAATAACACGTACATTCAACTGACTCCTCAATTCACTAGTCTATAAGTTGAACGCTCAAAGTAAAAATAATTATATATTAAAATTTATAATAGGTTCATACCAAAACAATAGCGTTACAGATCAAGACTTATTATATCTTGCTTGGGGACCTAATCACGATGTTACTACATTGCAAATATTTGATATGAAGGGTTATAGCTTTCACAAAAATTTTTGGTTTGAGGGAAAAAAAAAATATAATTCTGGCATTTGTGTTAGAAGAAACGCCCACTCAAATACCAAGATCCGCTACCACAATATTGTTCAAGAAATAGTGTAATTGGGATATTCGGTTTGTATTGAGCGCAATGTATTTATGTTCAATTGTAAGCAACTTGATCATGTTCTTAATCGAGGAACAAGACCACTAAACTCATACGATATCGTTGAAGCTAAAATGAACAGAAAATATGTGAAGTTCAATCCATTTATTCTAACACATCAAGCTAGTCATGTATATTATATTAGATACCCTAATTGAGCAGGAGACAAAATTGATTGTACAATGATTATAAAGACTAATTCTAGAAGGATTATTAAGGTACAAAGCATTATTGAATTTGTTCATCGGGAGTTAGAAATATCAGACTTTCATATTTAGCTTGATTTTATTGAGCAAGGGATTACCATTGAGGATGTCACTAGGGCATATGAAAAGGTTACTCAAATTGGGGATAAATCTGATAATGGTATGAACAAAGAAATTTGAAGTTCATCATCGACTAGCTCGTCTGATGAAACATAATAAGATTAAGATGTATTTTTAGATTTTAGTTACTTTCTACTTTTACCACTTATAGTGCTAGCTTTTATTATTCACATTATTCTATTTATTCCTGCTTTACTTTTGGTGTTTTTTGCTTTTGGTGTCGTACTTATACTTAGTTATGATATTTTTTTTATCATAATTCTGGTTATTGCTGTTTTTATTTTTTATATTTTTACTTCTGACGTGTCATACTCGTAATTTTAGTGTGGTGTTTGTACTTGTTTACTACTTACATTTATATTATTTTGTGTTTATCATTATTTTGATTAATTTGTTCCTTGTTACAAGTAGTTTTAGGTAGCATTGGAGAGCAGCCACGTTAGCAGCCGACTCAAACTAGCATTCCATATCAAAGAAGGAAGCATATTGTTTCATGCTCTTCCTCCCACACCAGCAATGCTATGATGGTTATCATTACCACTACAACATCCGTGTCCATGAGGCCTTAGGTTCTGTTAGTTGTGCTGCTCCAATCGGGTCTGCTACGCCCTTCCGGCTTCTTGCTCCTACCATGCCAGCTCATTGCCATCACAGCCCTCCTCTGATGAGTCGGGTCCCTCTGCTCGCATCCAATTGAGACAGGACACCTCCGCAAGATTATATATTGAGTCAAAGGGCAATTCGAGAGTAACCTAAACTTATAATAATTTGAATTAGTTTTTGCTATATTGTATAACTAATATTTGTATTTTAGGTTCTGTCTCTCCAACCAACATGTCGTCCATATCACAAAGATCGTCAGAAGTAGAAATGGTACTCTGCATACCTCATGGAGGAAGTTCCCGATCGAGATTCAGGTTATGCGATTTATGAAATTTGAGATAAAATCAATTGATTTGAATTTTTAGTTATTTTGTTATCTTAATAAACATTGCTTCAAATTTACTTAGCAGAGTTCCTACTGGCTTCCTAAGCATCATAAGTAATGTCGACAAAATCATTGATTAGGTGATATGTTCACTAAGATTCATAAGAAAGACGAACATCCTATTTGGATAGGCGACGTATGGACAAAGTTGACGAGCATGAGCCACTCTGGATTATCAAAGGAAGAGGGATACGACACAACAAAACTAGAGATTCGAGGGAGGGGGAGGGGGAGGGGGAGTGACACTGCACTACACATTAGAAGTTCGGTCCCGCACATTGAGCGCTGAAACAAGTTGATAAGATTCATTCAATACTCAGCAATTCATTAATTTAACCATCTGATGCTTAGTTTTTTTATATGTTAATAGAGTCAGAAGCTTGGATGGAAGCTCGCCACTCTGACAGATCCCTACTCTTCTTTTAATGCCGAGTTGCATGCTCAAACACATTGGCACAAGGGGATGCAACAATGGGTCTCTGACATATCTCGATGTGTCTATGTAAGTAAAATAGTTATGTGTTTCTATAATTTACTTTCAATTTTGATGTAAAGTGCTAATTATTCTTTGATTTTAATTCTATAGGAGGACTACGAGCACATGAAGGAGGACCGGAGCCAGAGCCTGATAGGTGTTGGCAGTAGCAGTTGTCAATCACTGCCTAAGCAGCCTGACTACGAGATCTAAAGGGCAGCTGTCGGGAAGAAGAATGTGAGGGCCTATAGCTTGGGTGCTCAAGAATTTGTATAAAAGGTCGAGCACTCTCAAGCTAAAAGTGCGAGGTTTTCATCGAATGAGATGATGAACTTGCTAGGGAAGTGGCCACAATATCTGAGGAACTCCATGCTAGGGATGAGAATCGAGAGGCTCGAGACTACCATTGTGAAGTTGAAGCAAGAAATAGATCGCCATGGCAAGCGACCTTTAGTGTTGTAGAGGAGGAGGAAGATGTCTTTAGCAATAATTTAAGTTTTTTTTTTATTTAATATTTGGATGTGACATTCTGATGATGCCCCATAAAGATTTTATGTTTTCTTTTTAATTTTATATTTGAATGTGAAATTCCGTAAAAATGTACTTTGCTTATATTTTAAAAAATTATGTACAAGATGAATGATTTATTAGATTTTCTAAGTTATGTTTATTGATTTCATTCATTGTCTCTATCATTATATATTTATTAAATCTATTGTGAGCTGTGATTAGTGTTGTTGTTGAATGCAAGTGTAGAAACTTTGACTGATTTTCTATATTTTTTTTTTGAATTTTGCACAATATTGTGTCTGCTTTATAATGGATTTTTCGACGCAAACTAGCGTCAAACTATATCAGCTGCCAAGTTATTAATACATGACCATTGAATTCCGCCATAAGATTTTATAGGACAAAAAATACCGATGCAACCATTAGCGATGGAATTTCTCTGAAGCTAATAGCTTTGCAACCCACATTTTTGTATCAGTACTTTTCATAGTAAATCAGTCAGTAATAGGGTTTACGTCAGAAATGGACCCTATTACCGACTGAATTTTATGTTGCTAATCAGTATTTTGCCGTAAGATTTTCTACGACAAAAAATACTAATGCAAGCATTAACGGTGGAATTTCTCCGAATCTAACAGCTTTGCAACTCGCAATTTAGCAATGGGATACTTTTCGCCGCAATTCAGTCAGTAATAGTGTTTACGTCAGAAATAGACCCTATTACCGACCGAATTTTGCATCTTATATTATTGCTAAAAGAATTTTAATAAAAATATGAAATGTAAAAACCCACAAGTAACTCCAATATTCAAGATCATAACATATCTTCATTTAGAAAAAAAGGAAGTTAAAATAGTACAAAGATCAATGCATTTCTTTAGGATTAAATTGATAATATTGCAATGAAGAAAAATATTCATCTGAGTCGACTACCTAGGTGAGTTTCTTACAAAAGATGGAGAGAAGTAAGAATAGTAAATGACATGATATAGAGCAGCAAAGATAGGATAAAAAGAGTTCAAAAGCGTGCAAAGAAAGAGGGAGGAGAAAGTTCAAAATTAGGGAAAATTTTGCTTACGCCAAGGAAATTTTCAGTGGAGGATCCCATGTAAATAAGTTTAAAATATTATTTAATTATAAGACAACACATTAAACCAAATTTACATACTGAATAGATGTGAAAATCATTAGGAAAAAGAATAACCATTATAACTTTTTAACTAAATTATCAATCAGAAGAGTAGGCTGAACACATCAATGGCCAATCAACATGCCTAGTCTAGCAAATCAAGGGTTGGGTGCTTCATCTCATCCGGTTTAGTGCAATGGACTGAAAAGTTCCTCTAACAGCAGATCTCGTAATTCTGTTAAGATCAAATCCCATATGTGTCCATAGTTTTCTGACATTCATAGCTCAAAATTATAACCTTCAACCTAATCAGCCGAATAGGCTGTCCTCAACTTCCCTTTGGCACCCGCCACGCTCTAGGATAAACTGAAGTAAACGTTGACGGAGCATTGCTTCCGAATGGGTTGGCTGGCATTGGAATTATCATTTGAAATGATCAAGGAGAGATTATTTAGGCTATGGGGCGGAAAATGTTCCATTGGGACAGTGCTCAAGTGGAAATGCTTGCAATTTCTCACCTCCAATGACCTTTGTAGGATGGGATGACAGAATGTTTTGGAGTTATTATTGAAAGCGATAATGCCAATGATATAAATTATTAATGGAATATTATGCACAAACAAAAGCGGAGAAATGTGACTCTAGATAAACCAAACAATCATTTTTTTGTGCAGTTTCAACCAAGTGATCTTCAAACACACTTTCAGGAGCAACAACAAAGCTGCTCATACTTGTGCTACAAGGGCTATGGATGTAGATTTTATTTTGACACATGTAAATTCTTTTTATCCTCTTTTTGTTTTTTTGAAAGGGGATATAGGGCATTTTATTAATATCCATGGGACATAGTTTGTACATTTTTTGTAAACCTTTTATTATTGGTTAATGCAATATGCACCATTAAAAAAAAAAAAAAATCTAACTTAATCGTTTATAATTTCATGTAATTGAATGTACTAATATTTGTGCCTGATATATTTATTTGCACTCACAAACCTATTAACTTAGATGGAAGGCAATGAAAAAAATCCACCATAACAAAATTGAAATATGTCAAGGGCATGAATGGACCCATAGATGGCTCCTACAAGCTAACCGAGCGATGCAATAAGTTTTAACATTTAGCAAAGTAAGATACAAATGACTACGTAGATACATTGAGACAAAGTTATAGAGCATCATAAAATAGAATAAAATGAAAACTAAAGAATAAGAAATAAAAAAACTCCCATGGGATAGAAAATCATCAAAACATATAAAAAACTTGTCTTCACAGCCACAACTGAGCTGCCAATACCATTATTTTACCTGAATGCAACGACCAATAATATCTGCAAAGCGAGATAATGACTTTAGAGAAACCACACCATCAATAGAAGGATCCACTATTCTTGATAATGCATTGATGTCATACAGGTGTGGGCTGGCCCATCTTACCAGATGCTGCTCTGCACGAGAATATGAACTAATAGAGAAAAAGAGAAGCTTTTAAATGTTTTATCTAATTAGAAGTAAAATAACCTAAAGTCTTATCATAAAATAAACTTTATCCACCTTTCATATGGTTGACGACCAGTAAGAAGCTCTAACATAACCACACCGAAACTGTAAACATCACTTCGATCAGTATAAGACCTTGACTCGCTAATTTCCGGTGCATCATAACCTGTAGGCGCTCTCAAGTCACCTGAAAACTGAAACAAGAGTATAGCACTGTTTAAATTCATGCACGATGATTTTGAAAAAACTACTCAGTCATAATATCATCAGTGCGAGTATGTTGACAAGTTTATTCTTTCATAGAGATTAAAACTCATTTCTTATCAATAGTAGCAGTTTAAAAGAATAACATCAAGAAAAATATTCTATTTAAACGAAAGAAGACATAATACATCGTGACTATTGTCCCTAATAACTGGAGAAAAATTATAATAGGAAACCCTCATTGTTTCACTGCACAGAATATATACTTTCTAACATTCTAACCCATAATGCAATCATTCATTATTCATATGATTTGTACTTTTCCACTTAGGATCTTTATTTGTTTGAAGAATTGTATTCATAACAGTATTAAGCATATTTAAAACTTGAGAAATTCAGAAGTTTCCTCATCTATGTTATCTGAAATAAAACATTAGATTATGTAATACTGTCAGCAATGTAGAAGAATCCTGTTAAGATTCATGACACTTAATTTCTATCATAAGCTATGACAATTTATCAGCAGCGGTTTAGGTTGTTAAAAGATGGAATGCATGAAAGTGCAGAACCTGATACAGTTTTGCTGAATGCAAAAATCATCTTAATCAACACAGAAATTTGGAGCACTTGCATTATAGCTCAAGCATAGCCTGGTTCAGTGTGTATTTTTTTTAGACAAGTGTGTAAACCGCTCCTTGATGTACAGCAACAACAAAGTCTTAATCCCACTATGTGGGGTTGGCTACATGAATCATTTTTCTCCATTGCATCCTACATATTTTCATTTAGTCATATTTTCATTTAGTTCTAATAAATTAAGATTAATTTTTATACAATAAGCCCAAGTCTTCCTAGGTCTACCTCTGTCTTTCTTAACGTAAGTAGGAATCTAAAACATCTATTCTCCAAATCGGATCATCAGATGGTCGACGTTTAATGTGACCAAACCATCTATGACGACTCTCTCTAATTTTGCTCGTCACTCGAGCTACGTCAACCCTATCACGGATATATTCATTTCTCATTTTATCTCTAAGTCTAAAGCCACTCATCCACCAAATTGATGTTTTTATGTTTAATTTCTTTTACATTTAGCACATATTTTTAGAAACAATTGTACATTAAAGAAGAGTATTTTCATGTTTATCTTGCAGGTAAAACAGCTAGAGTGAATGGAGCTGATGGGGGTACTTCCAGCAAGGTGGCGCCTAGGCGCCAGTTTTCCCAAGAAAACAGAGAAGACAGCGCCTAGGCGTCCTAACTATCTAATAGCGATTTCTTCAGTGGTTGTGCACAAATTTGGAGATATATTCACCGAAGAATCATTGGAGAAGGGACTTTTCGATATTTTTAAGCCCTGAAAATCTCCAAAAGGCCGAGTGCTCGTAGAGAGGTGTAAGAAATGCAGATTTTTAACTTTTCTAGAGAGATAGTGAAGGGATTTTGTGAGATATTCATAAGGGATTGTATTAGCATTGCATGGATCAATAGAAGACATTGCATGGATCAAAAAATTAAGTATTGTGATATTCATTATTTTGTACTTATTATCAACACTTATGTGGTAGATTTGCTTTGAATTAATAAAGCTTTCTGTTGTGTGTGAAACCTGCTTTATGAAGTAGAATTTTTGTACTATTCTTTTGTAATGAATTGGATGAACGTTTAGGATGTTAGGAAGCTTGTTAGAATAGGTTATTCATATTATAGTGACGTTTCTTCATGCTTTATTTACATATCGATCTGGTCATTCGGTACGTTAAAATTTGTTGTAAACTCATAAGATCTGGGAGGGCTATCTTTAACAACTAGGAGGAGCCATATTGAACTTATGGGTGAAGGAAAAGTAGTCCAAAGATTCAATGCAATGAGGTGGAGCATCTTCACAGAAGCCTGTAGGCGGGCAAAAAAAGATTGAGCCTATAGCTTCAGCTCTAACTCAAGGTCAACCAAGACAGCCTATTCAACCTTGAGTATATTCCCTTATTTATAGTGAGCCTGAAGAACCTACTGCTGCTGATGATACTGAAGTTTGATGAGTTTGACCTATTTTCCTAAAATACTCTCTTGTGTCATTATTGTTATATGAAGTATAGCTGATTCGTCTTATATCGAGTCTTTACCGTTATAGTGATTATTTTTCATATGACCCTTAATTTCATAGATAACTAATGTTGATCAACATAATGAGAAATAACTTAAGGTTTTTTATAGGTAATAGGGGATGATTGTAACGTCCCGTTCTTGTAAAGAAAGAATCGAAAAGCCAAAAAGGTGGAAGAGGAAACAAAGAGATTAGCAGGAGAGAGGAGAAAGCAAGGAGACGGGAAACTGAAGAGGGAGGGAGAGGAATCGAACAATTTGGAAGATGAAGAAAAATGAGATGACGCCAAAAGGTTCGGGAAAACGAAAGGATATTTTTTGTTATAAATTGATGTGTAGGCAGCAAAGGCAAGAAAAAATTTAAGAGTTGATCGGCATCAGTGAGGGAAGCAGAGGATTCTCGGGATCGCATGGCTGCAATAAGTGCGGCAAGAGAGCGTAGAGAGGAGGCATCAAGCAACTCAGCGTCATGTGAAGGTATAGACGAAATAATTGTAGTATATTTATATATTATATAATGGCGTTGTCTGTTCCGATTTCACTCTGCTAGGGTTTCGCCATTATGGCGAAACCTGGTATCGCTTCGTCGATTTTCTCTTCGTCGTGTTTCCTCCTTTTCATCATGCTTCGTCTTCGTCGTGCGGCGTCGAGTTATTCGTCACACGTCGTCTGGTCTGCGGCCATTTCACACTTGAAGAGGAAGAGGTTTCACTCGTCTTCTGCTGCTTCAACCCCATCGCCACTCTTTCTGCTCAACAGCTCCGGATTGATCGTTGCACTCACGTCCGTCCTCCCTAC
>NW_018225129.1:23549-73230 GCF_001263595.1 Phalaenopsis equestris | reverse complement strand
TAGCTTGCCGATTTAATCCATGTAGCTTGCCGCTGTTCAACTCCCTGTTCCATGGCTACTGCTCCTTCTCAAAGTTTTAAACATTTAGTTTTAAACATTGGGAAGGCTTCTTTTGTTGATATGGTTGGCTCTATGGGATCAGATCAGGTTTTCTCTCAGGTTTACCATGAATCATTCGAAGGCAGGAGGACTGAACCTAATCAAGAAGACGTGTAAGAAGAGTGGCAAACTAGTTTTATTCTTCTCTGATGTTGAAGTTTCCAACATGGTTAACAAGTGCAAATTCACCCTCATTGGGAAGTTCCAATCAGGACATCCTAAAATGAAAAGCGTTCGAAAAACTTTTGAAAATCTCAAACTATTGAGACTTTGGAAGGTTTGCCTCTTTCATGGGAGACATGTGATGATACAATTATCTAAAGTGGAAGGATACTCTAAAGTGGAAGACTATGCCAAAATATTTTCCAAAAAGTTTATGACAATAGATGGAAAATATATGAAACTGCTTAAGTGGTTTCCTGAATTTGACCCTAGCCAAGAACCACCTATAGTTCCAATCTGGTTTAAATTACCTAACCTAAAGTTGCACTACTTCAATCACCAAGCCTTCTATTCTATTAGAGCTGCACTAGGGAGACCTACGAAGTTAGATACACCCACCTTCAATCTAACCAAACATTTGGTTGCAAGAATTTTTGTTGCAAGGGATATCACCCTCCCTGATGTGGATAAAAGATGGCCTGATACTGCCCACAATGGGTATTGGCAGACAATTGTTGCAGAACAAAGACCCTACTACTGCAATCATTGTAAACTGTTTGGGCACACCCCTGTTAAAAGCTTCAGGTTTTACCCACATTTAAGATCGGCAGGTCATCATCCATGTGGAGGAAAATATAGTAGACATTGTTAATCTTCCAGAAATGTTGAATGAAAATTTGACTCATAAAGCTACTCCTCACCAATCAGAGCAACAACTTTCGTCTGCTGTTATTGTGGCAGCTCTTATTCTGATCACAAATACTATGAATTTTGTTGTAGCAGATGCTAGCCGAAGTGTCTTAGTACCACCTATTGCGAGAGAAGAAGATACTCAGGTTCTGAAGGAGTGTCAGGATCAAGGTGTGCTGCAAGCTGAGTCAGATCAGCAGTTTACGAATCAACATAACCCCCGGGGTGAGCTCTCCAACAAAGATCCATCTATTGTCCAGACGGGACTACCTCTAGCAGATGATTGGCTGGTTTACAAATCTAAAAAGAAGAAAAAAATGAATGTTAGATCTCAATGATACTCAGGATGACTGTCTCATAATTTCGGGCGGAAGCCCACATCTCAATATGTCGTTGGACTCCCTAAATCCAAGGGAAGGGGAAGCGATATATCCACCGACTACACCCACCATGATTAAAATTTTTTTTTTTTGTTATATTTTTAGGGGATTACATGTAGGTTGTAATCCCTGTGAGTGGGCTATTTGTCCTCACTCACTAAAACTTTTGTATCCTCTCATTTTTATCAATGAATTTTGTATATGGTTACATAAAATAAACATGAAAATTTAATATTTGAATAATGAAAAGTTAATAATTTATTTAAAATAATAAATTAATTAAATTTTATACACATATTTATTGTAGGCTTAAATTCTTAAAAAGGTCGAGGTTAAGATAAATTTAAAAACAAATTAATTGTCATCAAGGTGAGTACTCGTCCTTTTAATCTAGGTAACAATTTGTTTCTTCTCAATTATTTTACAGTTAATGACACTTGCACATATTTTTTTTAGATTAAGATATTTTTTTTATCGATCATATTGTTATGAATGTTGTAGTTACTTACTCTTACGCATTCAGTGTATGTTTTATATAGTATGCTGAATTGCATGCCACGAATACATGAAAAATATGTTTATGTTGACTGTTTGTATGTGCATAATTGAATATGATTGAGTCACTTATTGATGGTACTAGTGGCGGAATACTAAGGTACCCAAACACATATATGAAAAGATATTGATATTGATGCGTCTTATTTAGCACAATTTTTAAACGATACTCCTGTGACAAATGTACAGATATAGAATGATATTGATATAGTAAAGTTCTTTGAATAACATCAAATACTTAAATTGATTTATAAAAAGATTAATTAAAATGTATTATTGCATCCTTTTTCTCTTGTATTACTATAGTTTATGAGTATTAATATTCACTGGCTTGCTTAGCTCACACATAGTTTTTAAACTAACATTTTAGATTAATTAAGTGACTAAAAGATGAGCGATGGATAAGAAAACATTTATAAAATACATGGACAACCAGTAAAGAAGTAAATTTAAATATGTCGTTTTAATTTAATTTGATTAGTTGTTCTTTCATTTGTTAAATTGTAAACGAATATAGAAAATTTAGTTCTTATCGTCTGACCGTCTATTCGCTTCTTGGTTAATTCAAAGCCAAGGTCAGAATTTGACAAGGCGTCTGTGAGAGTGAGGCAGCTCTTTCTTTTGGGATCAACACCTCTTTTCAAAAATGAACCCACAACTTAGTTGTTTAGGGCTTATATAATTGTTTTTTGTGTTTTAAATTATAACACTTTTTGTGAGTTTTTGTCAAGACAACCACTAAGTCTCTCTTCTCTATTTGGGAGTTGTATCAATGCTCTGTTTGTATAGTTCTCGAAAGTGATGATTATCTTCCCTATCCCCTTCTACATCCTCCTCATGTCACTCCTAGCTACCATCCATTGTTTCAGCAGCTCCAGAACAACAGCCTCTTTCACTGCCTAATTTCAGACGTCTGTCCTCGCTACCGCTACCCCGGACAGTTGTCGTCTTGTGTTTTGTAGTCTCTTGCATCCCCCGTCACTGTCACTATCATTCTGCCTTGTTGCAGCCACCAGGAACAACACCTATTTCTTGTTTACCTACAGTTACAACCATCCAACCACTCATTTCTCTCATTCTAGCTTGTTGTCATTGCCACAATTCCTCCCCTTCACAGCCACCATCTTCCTCCCTTGCTGTCACAACCTTACAACCCCTCCCAACCACTTCCTTGTTGTTCAACACCATTTTTATAGCTGTCCTCGCCCACAACAGCAGTCGCACTTGTTCCTACAACTCCATACCTCTCCTCATGGTTACCCCCATAAATTTGTTGTCGCCACGCCTTCCAATCCCCACCCTTGCTACCTCTTCGGAGGACCAAACCCTCACCGATCACCTCCACTAGCCCGAGATCCACCCTGGTTGAGTGTTTGTGTCGTGTATGTTGTTATTTTTATTTCCATTTATGAGATTATATTTCTTTATTTTGAATTCAGCAATAACATTTAGTTTTCTTATTATTGCTTGGTTTAACTCCGGTATCATTTAGGGTCTGTTTGAGGCAGCTGCAGCTTATTGAATAATATGCTGATAAGTAGTTTATCCTGATAAGATGCTGATCAACAGCTTATCCAGATAAACTGGTTGTTTGTTAGCTGATTTGCAGTTGTTTGTGGATAAATAATTATTTTTCCCCTGTTAAGTAATGATGTTTGTAACAGAACTCTTTTGACAATATATTCGATACTGCAGAAGCAGAAAGCTAATACAGAACAGTAAAGAAAGAGATGAAACAGTCATCACTTAAGAGTGAGTATCATGATTGATAAACAAAGAAAAAAATTATTAAAATTATAATTAAAATTACGATAATATTAATTTTGAAATTGAGAGCGTATGTCATGATTTACACAGTCCTCAGGGATATCATCAAACCCCGATCATTATTGTCAGTAGAGTATGTCAGATTGTCCGCCCACTAGAAGAAAGCATATCTCTTCGTGACGCTTTGTGGGCAACTATAGAACCATCTCCCGTACTGTGTGCGTGACGTGACGTGAGTAAAAAAATATGTAGTCCACAGTGACAGAACACACGTTGGGAGGTCTCTAAAATCCTGGAGCTCATGTTCCTTGAAAAAGGTAGAAGAGAAAAAATTAGTCAGCTCACAAAATTAAACATAAAGAAAAAAAATGTACAAGAAAATGGAAATTACCGAAAATAGTACTGAATAAAAAAACATAAATTAGAAAAAAATATAGGTGTGAGGTCTCAGAGAATTTACACCAACCAATGAGTCTGTCACTAGATGAAGAGAGTGGACCTTATAAAAAAATGAGTTATAGGTTGCCTTTAACACACGTGAAACCAATATCCTGTACCACGTGCATACACCCAAAAAAGATCATCCAATAAATACTCATAAACCGATACACCAAAAAGAAGAGAGAATCTTGGTTGCCTTCATTAAGATTTCACATGCAACACCAATCGGAAACCAACGTCATGTGTCACATGTGCATATCACCAAAATTAACCATCCAGTTGGTCGTCATAAACCGATACATAAAAAAGAATAGAGGATTTAAGTTGTCTTCATTGAAATTTTATATGTAACAACGACAAACCGGTAATCCAAAAGAACCCATAAGGTCATATGTCCCATCATGGACCTCACGAATCCACAAAAAAAACAAATGAAGAAAAGCTCTTTCAAACATGTGAATAATATAAAATCAAAATAAATAATGATACAACAAACATAAGAAAATATAGTCTAAAAAGCAAAGATGAAACGGCCAGTCAACATACAACGACAACATCTGTGATTTGCTCTCTCAAAACTGTCATTTCCGGTGCACCTTCGCCATCCTCGATGTCAAACTCCGGTGACCCCCTCGCTCTCAATCGGTATAGACCGTCCGACGTGAAATTCAAATGTTTCAGGTGGGACCTACATCTGATCGTCGTCAATCATACCGAAGTCTGGATTTGACCGATAGTAATGCCATCAAATATAATTATAGAGCGACACCGTAGCTACCACAATATGTAATTATTTAGAAAACGAGTATGTTGGTATATCACGTAGGATGACTCTTTTTTTTTCCACACTCAAAATGTTCTTTCAATCACACTGCATAACGAGTGACACTTGTTAAACATTTTTTTTTCTTCCACTAGCAACATTACTTGATCTCTCGAAATCTGAAATTTAGTATTTGGTATCTAGAAATGTCTTAAGATACCTCTTATGTAAAGGATATCTAACATCAACCAAATAATATTTACCTATTCACAAAACCACTATTAATAATAACTAATAAAAATACTAATGTGGTTTATAAATGAACAAATCTAGAGGTAGGTGATGAAAGAGTTGTGTACTATTTTTTTCGCATATGCAAAAAACTATCATATGCACTCTCTTCCCATCCGATCATCACAAATGTGAAACACATGTTGAAGTCACACACGACCATCAAATTTTGTGTGGCTGATCCACACTGGCCAATGTACGCAACATTTTCATGGTTAGGTAGCGTGCGTCCACGTATGTACCGTCAATAACTCCAATACAATTATGTTAAAATAGTTAAAGATGTTATTGCCAACAAACTATTAGATTCATATGTAAATGTAATGCGTAAATGAAATTTACCTTGAAGAATATATACCGCAGGTCATTGGCAATTTTTGCAGAAGTCGTCTCAAATGACGAATCCTCCAGCCTCATTATCTGTGTTGCTAAACTGACTAGTGCTTTCAGACCCACAGAGAAATGTCGACTGATTGTCTCAGAGGAATGTTGGAAATGCTTCATCGCTCCTCTCATTGATTTATTCTGCAATAAAATGCAGAGTGTCATTGCTAACACCTCCCTTATAGTCATTCTAGCGAAACCGTGGAGCCCATGGTTACTATGAGTTCGTGGAGGAGATCCAAAAAAATGGGTACTGACATGCGGAATATATTATTAAACCTTGTGGGATGTCCACCAATGAAGGACGATGTCATGCATGGAGTTCGATCCACGATAGAGTGGTAGTATACGTACAATATTATCATAATCACCACGGCATTCTCTTCCAGTGAAGTCGCTGTCAATCCATTATGCAAAAAAGTTTTGTTAAGGTAATAAACAATGACCAAACAACTTCAAAACAGAAAAAATTAAATAGTAACTGCTCCATATCAGAAATAACTACATGAGGACATATTATTGTTCGCAACAAATAAGGAAAAAACAATCAAAACAAATAAATAGTGGGAAAAAGACATGTCATCAAACAGTGTCATCACAGAATCATTTCTCCATAGACAAATGCAAATATTGGACACGAAGCTCGGGGCGCAGCTTCATGAATATTTGTCTGCGAGTCGAGTCCTTAAGTGACTTAACGGAGTTTAGATAGAATGTTGTATCAGCCAAAGTTCAAGATGTGAATAAAAAACTCAAGAAAGTCATCTACGGTGGTGTCATTTAAAGGACCGGGCTGAGTTGCACATATTTCTATCAGCTTATCTATTGAATTTCTGATGAAAGCGTCATTTTAATTTTTCTTTTTCTCCACCCTGGGTCACTTTGATCAGCATGTGGACTTGAGCTCCCCCAATTTTATGCTCAGGCCTTCATCTGACCCAGTAATTTTCTCGGCTATCAAGTCATCTAATATGCCTGCAAATCCCTGCTCACTTGGGTTGAACGCATGCATGCCCGCAGCGACAACCCCCCTAAACATGAGGTCCAACTTCTCTTACAGGTTCGACTCAATTCCACTCACCTAAAATTTCTTTGCGGCCAGCGCTACCTGCAACGTTTGGGGAAGCATATTACTTAAAACGGAATAACATGGATAACGAAGGAAAATACAAGCATTTAGGGACATACTTATTACATATAGCTTCTCAGTCCACCATCCCTTTGAAGCATCAATGGTCTGCTTGATAGGATCCCAACCCAAACCCGTGGGTCCTTGTTTCAATTTCTTTCATAGCTTTCAACCCTTTTTTAAATGATCTCACTTGTTCTTAATTTCTAACCTATCATACTCCCTTCCGGTCATTTCTTGGAACCTCTTCGAAATATTCTACAGACTTTTCTTGTTAAAGTATATGGTAGGTCTATTTCCAAGTTCAATCTCCTTAATACATAGATTGCATAATATATTTATTACTTCCTTATCCGATATTGTTGACGAAGCCACTTCTTTGGTCTTAAACATAATGGAACTAATAATAGAAATGGATAATGAAATATAATGATAATGACAGTAAAATAAAGAACATAAAAAAAGCACCAAAAAAAACAAACACCAAACCTATACAAAAAAAACTAAAACATGAAAGCATGAGAAAAACAAAAGCTAGAAAAATACCCAACACTAGAGTGAGACACACTCACCCAAGTCCATCCACTACCACCAACACCCAAGCACCAACAACAACACCCAATAGTAGAGAGAAGTGATACACACGCCCAAGTCCAGCCACCATCACCAACACCCAAGCCTTAAATCTCTTTCCAAAGATTATTAGCTTCTCAAGTGGGATATCTTTCATAACAACATACATAAAAAAAGAACAATTATACTGAATAGCAAATGAGAAGGGACTTCCTCAAAAAAAGAAACCAATATGACATCTCCCAGCAAGGCTGAATCAATTACAAACTTTACCATTTCATGTAATCTACCATGGTGTAATAGAGAAATTTTTCGCAAAAATTGCAAATTGCAAACCCCACTAGATCAAGATAGAATAAGTTGAAAACTTCATGCATCCCCATTAGAGTATAATATTGCAAATGACAAACCAGATCCATCGATAGCTACCAGATCTAACAGAGAAATTCGAATATATCAAAAATTTCAACGTGCTTTCCACACATAGACAAATATGTCATACCATAACTGCATTTGAAATTCTCACAAAGAGGAGAAAGCCAAAAAACCACAAAAAATTTCATAGAAAAATTTCATGGCTTCGACATTCCAACAAAAAATTCGAATATACCAAAAATTTTAACATGACTTCCACAAACAAAAAAGCTTCACCAAGCTAGACAAATAAGTCATACCATGCATTTGAAATTCTACCAGAGATGAGGAAGCCAAAATACCACAAAAGATGCCATAGAAAAACTCCATGGCCTCGACATTCCAACAGGTAAATGAAAAACCCTAAAAATCACAGGAAAGCCATTCCATCGCAATTCTTCACAGGTTAAGCATGATACTACATACAGAAAATAGCATTACATTGAAAATTAGAAGAACCAATACAATTACGGATCGCAAGAACAGATACGAAATACACTTACAGAGCACCACAATCACGGATCGTAGATGGGAGGAGGAAGAGAAAGGCAACACACAGTCGATAGAGACGTGTCAGACGCGTGAGAGAGGGGGGATAAGGGCGGAGAAGAGGATCGAAGACACCTAGGGCACGGGAGGGGCAAGCGATGACGGGGGCGGGTAAGTAATGTTTAACTCAAAAAGTTGGGCACGGGGTCGAATCCACGACCGACGTATAATATTATAAAAGTCGCGCTTATCGCCAAATGCCCGCAGAACGCGATAACCAAAATCATCGCCCGCGTTTTCAAAACGGAAAATTAAGAAAAACTCTGCGCCAAACAACCACTTAGTATTAGAGCAAGCCAAACTCAAGTCCTATCATAGGGTTAACAAAATCTCACATACCCTAGGTTGAATTTTCCAAATAGCAGGCCAAAAATTTTTCTTTCCCACTCAACGTTACCTCGTACACCCTTTTCCACCTACCCAAACCCTAACCACATCACAGAGGAGATAATTGTCAGAAACCTGATCAGGAGGAAATTACATGATGCTACTTAATGAAAAATCCACAAAGAGATGTCCAAGAACAATATAAGGAAGTCCTCCAACTACAATAGAGGCTCACTGCCTTCAAGCGAAGACCATCCAGAGGGGGTCACACAAAGTTCATTCGATTCAAGAGATAAAAAACCACTACCCCAAAAAATTTGGCATGAAATATTGGAGAAACCAAGATTTTGAAATAAATGAAGATTTGTCATATTTTGAAGACCACATGGATCCGGATGAATTCATCAAGTGGCTTTAGACATTATAACATGTCTTTGAATATTAGGACGACCTACACTATGGAATGATAAAACTAGCCGCCAGCAAGGAATAGAGCATCTTCGTAGTGAGAAAACTTGAGCCTTTTACGAATGAGTAAAATCAATACATGGTCAAAGATAAAGGAGATGTAGTACTAGTACATACTAGTTCATTGCAAACAAGATGCTCAATCCTAGGTTCAAAAGTAGAGAGTCAACATCATCGCAAGCTTGCCGCATCTTATAGACAAAGTTAAACCCCAATATTAAGAAGTCATAGTATACGTAGGAGAACATCCAAGCCGACCCAGTCTGAGGAGAAATTAATTCAGAGAGACGAATAGGTGGGAGCCAATTCGCATTCCTAGATTCGTCTTAGATAAGAAGTGTTTCACGTGTCATGGATTTAGGCATATTAAATCAGATTGCCCAACCAAAAGAATGAACACTTTCGCTAATTAGGGAATGGTTGAAGAAATGAGCAATGACACAGTAGACACTAGAGAAAGTGATGACACGATGGAGCATCAAAATTCAACTGATGATGAAGAAAAAACATGTTCAAGCCGAGGCCATGAGAGAGACGCTAATATAATTAACATCAGTGATCCAAGATGGTCCTAAGTGTGAGGAACCGACAGAAGGCACCTAGCAATCCCACAAATAAGAATTTCAGACTTTTCATTAATATAGTCTACTTCATGAGTTGTCCCTACTAAGGGAGGTTCGTCATGTCAGAGAAGAGGCTCTTGTGTGCCATTTATGGAACACTATATGAAATCATTTGAGTATGAAAATCAATTCACCAGTGTACCCACTAATAGATGATCAGATGGGATTGATGAACCGCAATGATGGCAATCCTCTTAAAATCTTTGTTGGAAAGAACATCCTACAGTGGAATCGAGGTCCTTTAAGAGAAGAAGAATAGGTCTCTATTGAGTGGTTAAACTTTAGTGTAGTCCAACTTATAGATTTGTTTCCAAAGTTGAATCCACTTGACAGACTTATTATCAAATATATTTAATCAAACAAGAGGAGTGGAAGAAACAAATTATAGATTTAATGGCCCAAGTGTTACTTTGTGAGAATTTACATTTATATGTACCTTTAACTCAGATTATGTAAAAAGAAGATGGATATTTACTTTATTGGGATATGCTTTGGAATGATGACGCTTACTAGAGACTTATCGGGAAAGTACAATATTTTGTTACATTCAATGCGGTTGACTTGACGTTATACTATGAGGAAATAGAAGCTTCGACGGATAAGGTCGAAGCTTCGACGAATGACATCAAAGCTCCCCACAACCTCAGAAGATCAACATCAAAAGGATGGGGATTAAGTCTCCACATGCAGATTCAGGATCGCATTTCATTGGGAGGCGGAGTCGCACCTAGGCGCACTTAGACGGTCTGGTCCAGGTGTCCGTGAGAGAGCTAGTTGTTCCTGTTAGGTTTAGCGCCTTTTTTCAACAGTGGGGCGGCACAGTTATCTTGGGCTTATATGTTCTTCATGTTTCAGGTTTTCAGATTTTTGGTGAGTTTATGTCGAGATAACTGTTGACGTCACTCTTCTGCCTTTAAGGGTTGTATTTGAGGGTTTGAGTGGTGCTTCCATTGTATCTCTGTCCTGATGTGATGATTATCTTCTTTATCCCCTTCTGCATCATCCTCAAGTCGCTCCAAGCAGCCCTCCATTGCTACAGCCGCCTTGGAGCAACAGTTTTTGTTGTTTTTCACCACAATATGCCAATTTCAGTCGCCTGTCCTCGCTATTTCCACCTTGGATAGCCGTCCTTTTGTTGTCTTATAGTCCCTGCATCTCTTAGTCCCTGCATCTCCCTGTTGTTGCCATCGTCATTCCCCTTCACTGTCGTCACCGTAAATAGCAATTTTTTGTTTTTCACCTGCAGTTACAACGTCCAACCACCCAATTCCCTCATTCCAGTTTGTTGTCATTGCTGCAACTCCCCTCCTTCACTGTCACAATCCTCCTTCCTTGTCGTCGAAGCCTTACAACCCCTCCCTGCCACTTCCCCATCGACCTGCACCCTCTTTCTCGTTGCCCCCTCCCAGGACAGCAACCACACTAGTCGTTTTTGCAAATTCACACCCCCATCCCATCTCCATTACCCCCACACTCCTTCCAGCCCTTCCGCCACCCTTGCTACCTCTCTGGAGTACCAAACCCTTGCAGACCACCTACACTGGCCCGAGGACCACCCTAGTAGGAGTGTTTGATTTGAGGAATAATGGTTAAAGAAGCTCCTTGCATGCAATCTCATAATTTGTGGAGAATAATTTGTGAGCTCATAAATTAATCTCCACAAATTATAGATAGATTGTCCCCCTACATGCCACCTCATCTATCATGTACTCATGAATGACACCTCAGTAATCTAGGTGTGAGAATTTATAACTTATTACATAGCTAAAGTTTTTCTCATAATTATACGAACTTACTATTATATAATTGTATGTACTTTTTCACATAACTTATTATATAGCAAAATTTTTTCTCGTAATTGTATGTACTTACTACTATATAATCCTTCTAGTTTTGTATAAATATAAGAAAAAGAATTAAATAAAACTAAAGCATCATACTCTATTCTATTTGTAAAAAATGTAAACTTCCTATAATCCATTTCACTCTTGAAAAAATCAACGCATCTATTGTGAGTAATAATTGTTTATTATGGAGCTACTAGGTTAGATATAAAAGGGGGTATTGCATTCTAAATACATAAATTTTGAAATTTTTGGTGTTTGATTTGAGGAAAAAGGAGTGCAACATAAAATTGCAAAGAAATTAAAATGCATCCTTTGATTTGTTTTAATGCATTTCAAATTCGTCGGATTTGGATGTTTTAATTTTTAATTACCCTCCAGACTGCAGTCATTGGCGGCTCCACTGCAAACATTGAGACCGCACCTTGCTTGCCATCGATAGCCACTAGTTGTTGACCTCTGCTTGTTGCTGCTGCCGCACACCCCCTATAATTCATTTCACTCTTGAAGAAATCATCGCATCTATTATGAATAATAATTGTTTATTATGGAGCTACTGGGTTAGATATAAAAGGGGGTATTGCATGCCAAATGCATAAATTTTGAAATTTTAGGTGTTTGATTTGAGGAAAAATGAATGCAGCATAGAATTGCAAAGAATTTCAAATGCATCCTTTGATTTGTTTTAACGTATTTCAAATTTGTCAGATTTGGTTGATTTTTAATTACACTCCAGACTGCAGTCATTGGCGGCTCCACTGCAAACATTGTGACCGCACCCTGCTTGTCATCGATAGCCACTAGTTGCTGACCCCTGCTTGTCTCTGACCCTGAAATTCATCGATAGCCACTAGTTGCCCCCCCCCCCGGCTCAAAGAATAATATTTTTTTTGCTATATAATACAGTTAGTTTTCACTGTATTTATTTTACATTGCATTCCTCTTTTCTGTAAACCAAACAATATCTAAGGCTGTTTGGCTTGAGAGATTTGTAACAAGAGAAAAAGACAGAAATGGTAAAGGAATTTAATTGAAAATTAATTTTCACCCACATGTTTGTTTGATGGGAAATTAAGAGGAAAAATAAGTATTTTTATTTCTAGTTTTGTTGATTAGAAATTGAGGTTATGTTTCTTGTGACAGTGATCACCCAATTATTTTTTTTCTTGCCACTTTTCACTGGGGTTGGATGGCAATTTGTCACGGAAAAAAAAAAGTTTAGTTTTCTTGGCACATTCAATCAACTTTGAATTACAATGGAACCCACATTCAATCAACTTTGAATTACAATCTAACCACACATCAAATATGAAATTGTGAAAGAAAATGCAATTTCATTCTTCTAATTCTTTCAAAGCAAACACGTTCCATACGATCAAGAATGCTCAAAAAACTCGCACAGCTTATATTACAATTTCTCTATGTTGCTTACCGGGTTTAAGGAGTTGGATAGTACAAACGAAGCCAGACTATATTCAGAAATGCATACAGCAAGATCTTCATCAAGGAGAATACTGGAAGGCTCCAGACTTCTAAGTATGAGAGGAGGTTTGCAGAACTCATGTAGGTACCTTCAACGAAAAATGAAATACATTCACCACAAGCTCCTAAAATTTAAAACAGTGAAGTTTTATTAAAAAAACATACTCCACCGTTTTGGCAGCCTCAAGTGCAATTTGAATTCGAGAATTCCATGATATTCTCTTCTTATAAAAATCATAAAGCAAATCATGAAGGGTAGTTCTGCTAAAATATTTGAAAATAAGCAGCCTCTGTCCAAATTGAGAACAATAACCCACAAGCTCAATGATGTTTGGATGTTGAAGCTTTGAAATGCGTGACACTAAGTCATGAAAGTCATCAGCAATTACGTTTAAGGCCGGATTATTAAATTTCAGAACTGTTAATAGCTGGAAAAGAAGCATTGTTGGTCAAATCAAGCAATTAAACATCCTAAAAATGTCAATAGGGACAAATTAAGCCATAGTGAAAAACAATGAAGAAAAGAAAATATTTGTTTTAGGAAAACAGTCTATGCTCACACATGCGTTAAAGATGATAAAACAAGTTGTTTTCCAGATAAAGTTAACATATTAGGGCAGAGGAATTAAATTAAAAAAAAAAAGCAAACAGATTTGATCATGCTATAAAAATTGCTCAATTGTTGAAAGCATTACCCTTGTATTCTCTCCACTAATCAAATACTATATCTGTCAAAGTTTTGACAAAAATAGACTGAATACTGAATAGGTTCGATGCCTTTTCCCCTTTTCTTTCATTCCATTAAAAAACAATCTTACAATCTATTTAAGGTATAAAATAAAGTGCATATAATCTATTTTAGGTAACTTAATAATACATACATATTCTTAATAATACATATTCCTAATATAAATATTCAGCTAAAAGGGAAATATATCAAAATAAAGATATTGGAAATGAGGAAGTTTCTAATTATAGAAAACTCGTAATTTAGTTGTCTGATTTCCATCCTTCCTGATTGACATCCCCCTCAAATTGATGTTGACTGATCAGAAAACATCAATTTGCCAACAAGAAGCTGATAACATTGTGAGGACAAAAAATCCTCAAACTGTGAGTGTCGAAGCCAGAAAATACCGAAGCCCAAAAGTGTCGAAGCCAAAATTTTGTCGAAGCCTAAGAATGCCGAAGCATGAAAGTGTCGAAGCCTGAAAGTGTCGAAGCCTACGAATGTCGTTGCCTCAAAGTGCTAAAGCCTGAAAATACCGAAGCCCGAGAGTGTCGAAGCCTCAGAGTGTCTAAGCCAAAAAATGTGAAAGCCCAAAAGTGTCAAAGCCCAAAAGTGCCGAAGCCCAAAAAAACTGAAGCCTGAAAATGCCGAAGTCTGAGAGTGTCGAAGCCTCACAATGTAGAAGCCTAAAAGTGTCGAAGCCCAAGAGTGTCGAAGCCCGAGAGGCCGAAGCTGAGATTGCCGAAGCTCAAAAGTGCCAGAGCCCAAGAGGTTGAAGCCTTAGAGTGCCTTTTTTTCCTTTTTTTTTATTTCCAAAATAAAGGAAAAATATCATCTTGATACAAAAATACATAAACATTTCCCAAGCAGGAAAGATTTCACATTCAATACAAAACTAACCCAAGACTGGCGAGGAAGAAATCGTCAAAGATCGAAGGGGGATGACGCAACCGAAGCGAACGAAGAGGAACGAAGCAGCCAGGGACGAAGCGAATGAAGCGACCGAAGCAATTGGGACAAAGCAGACCGAGACGAAGCAGCCGAAATGATAGGAGGCTAGGTGCATCAGTTCCATTTGTGATGTCGGTCAGCGTAGGAGCCACCTTTGCGGAAGTAATTTTGCCTGCATTGAGCGGTAGGAGGGGAGGCGTGACGAATTCCGGCCTGAAGCGCTGCTTTCCGTTCTTAAGCTAGGTGTTTTGTCAGATGAGCGAATCAAGACAAGAAATAGTTCCTCCCTTCTAACAAGAAGGTCACGGTCCTCCATCGACTACCGGTGGTTAGGGCAAAAATTTGGCTCTGATACAATATCAAAATTTTGACAAAAATAGACTGAATGTTGAATAAGCTCGATGCTTTTTATTATTGCTTTCATTCCATTAAATAACAATCTTACAATCTATTTTAGGTACAAAATAAAATGCATATAATCTATTTTGGGTAACTTAATAATACATATTCCAAATCTAAATATTCAGCTAAAAGAGGAATATATCAGAATAAAAATATTGAAAATAAGAAAGCTTCTAATTATAGAAAACTCTTAATTTAGCTGTCTGATTTCCATCCTTCCTGATTGACAATATCATGCTTTGAATGCCTTGTTTTTTATTCACTTTCAAAAGTCAAGTTTAAACTGACAAGCTCCTACTCCGAGTTCTCAAGGAATTAATCATCACATGCAACATGATATACACAAAATTTCCCTAGATTTAATTACAAAAGCAGATTAATAATAATAATAATAATAATAAAATTCTTTTATCGTCATTAATATTATACATTAAGCCATTGTACTCTCCCAGATTCCTAAGGTTCTTCTAGCTCATGATCTTAAAACTAAATATTACCTAGATCTCAGAATGAAAGTTTGATCTATAACTGGCTTAGTGCCTTCTTCCTAGTGTCATACTTTCACTTAATAATATATTTTGAATAGATTTCTATCCTTTGAAAAAATTATTTAGACATTCATAAAGATGCTCTAATAAAAAATTACAAAACCCCCCAATCTATGCAAATTAAAAAAACTTGTAATTTGGAAGACTTAAAAGGAAATTATTAAAAATAAAATACAAACAAATGCAAACAGGAGATACCTTGCCATCAGACAACTCAGCCATATACACGCTTCCCAGAAAAGTGCTTTTGATCAGACGTTCTTCTCCAAAATAATTGGTATATTGCTGAAGTGATGCAATAGAAAACGATGTTATGGAAGCTGGGGGAGTACAATTTCCTTTTTGAGGCCTTCCTTTCTCAAAACAAAGATAACTTTCTGATTTCTCTAATGAAGCAATGTGTTTTGGAAAACCTTTTTCAGCCATAATTGGCCTCAAACCTGCAGGAGCTTCAATCATATGAGCTTCATGTTACTTCTGTTTCCCAAGGGTATTCCCACATATTAGCAGAAAATATTCCAGAACCCAAAAGATAATAATAATAAATAAATAAACAGCAAGGTTGAGTAATTAAAATTAGTGTGACGAAGAGAAACCTAAACTTACATTCTTCTTTATTGCAATTTGTTGAAGGCAAATCAGTGGTGCCTAAATGCGCCATGGTTATTTTAGGCGCCCCTTTTTTATGACTCTTGGGAAAACACTCACATTTAAGGCGTCTTTCCCGCAGCTTCAATGCACAAAATAGAGCCAGGAGAACAGCAATTATAACCATTACCGCAACAGCAGCATACGCAATGGAAATCATAGTTGATTTTTTTCTAACAGTCGAACTTGTTCCACTATGGCGGGTGGGGGTACGATGGCGAGTGGGTGCATCAAAAGGAAAAGGAGAAGGAACAGGTGCAACTAAGGAAGATAATGCCTGAGTTGGAGCCGCTGATGGTGCCACAGTTGTATTAAAAGGATTTCCATTTGATCTGTAAATCAGATTAATTTAATTCTGAAACAATCCTATAAAATCTACATAATCACAAAAAACTAGACAGCAAAATCCTTATTTCTTACTTGAAATTTGGAATGTTCCAGAGCTTCTCTGGAACAGGTCCGGAAAACAGATTATTCTCAATGTCCCTATTTAATAGAAAAAAAGAAGCATTTTTGTAACAAATTTTTGAAAAGTGGTGATTAAAAGCTTAAAAAGAAAGAAGTTTAAGATTGAACCAAAAATGGATAAAAAATAAGCAGAAGAAATACAAATCTATGAGAGGTAGATCTTGCAAAACATCAAGGATTCCAGAGATATGATTATCCTGAATATGTCTGCATACAGAAAAAAACAATCAATCTTTTTTAATCTAAAGGAAAAGGAAAGAGAAAAAAAAAATTAAAGCATTGAGGAGCTTACAAGGTGGTAAGCGATGATAAGCTGGTGAATGAGGGTGGCAATGGACCACTCAAATTGTTAGAAGAAACATCCCTGAGTTGTTACACCAAGTTGCAATGATGGAAACTATGATTAAAAAAAAGAGGGAAAAATAACTTGGAATTGAACAAGGAATAATAAGAATAAAATGTTAGGGATTTACAAGTTCACAAGACCAGCAAGTGACTGGAAAGAATCTGGCAGTTCTCCGTTTAACAAATTTTCATTAAACGACCTGAAAACGGAGTAGTGTATTACTAGATAGTAAATTATTATCAAGAGCTGGCATAACAATGTTAAAGGACTAGCCTAAATAATGGTGGAGAATTACACGTCAGAAAGAAGAGTTAAATTTTCCAAAGACCTTGGGATCCTTCCAGTGAGTTGGTTGGATGACAGAAAACTAACAGAATTTAAGAATTGTCATTAACACAGCTAACATCAATATAAAAATGGACTCATCATAAGCTGCAAACTTGTGCAATTGAATAACAAATGAACCATACAGTTGCCTTAAAGTAAGAGGCAAATTCTTCGGAATGGTTCCACCGATATGATTATTGCTAAGATCTCTGCAACAAAATGAAATATAAAATGAAAGGTGCACAAATTTTAGAAAAATGAAGGGCCTCTATATAAGTGTGAATTTGCAAGCTTGATCAATTCCAATGCAGCAAAGAAAGAAAATTATCTAGTCTCGACACTTACAATGTAATAATAGAAGTAAAATTTCCAAGTTTATCACCTAATTCTCCTCCTAGATTTGCATCATTGATAACGCTGTCAGAAAGAAAAAAGCAATAATCATTGCAGGTTCAAACATGATGCAGGAGTGTCAGCAAAAATAAAAGAAAGCCACTTTACATTGCAGTTATATTTGGCCCGACACATTGGACGCCTTGCCATCCTTGAAGGCAAGGGTCTCCTCCAAAAGGGGTCCATCCTGGAAGAAGGGGATACCCAAGTGCTGTGTGCAGGCTACTAATAGCATAAACTGAAAATAAAGTGGTATAAATATTAGTTGAGATATGTCATTTTCTAGTCCCCTTACCACATAAGATATTCCAAAGGTTCACTTCTCCAGAACATTTGAAATTGAAGAAAAAATGAATCATGACTACGTAAGTTGATGCAAAAACAACCATCTAATTAAAATATGTCTTCACTAAATGCCTTATAAGAGTCCTATGAGCTAAGACAATACCATTGGGATTTGAAGGAATACATTCTAAAACTATAATCAAAACATCTATTCTTTATGAACATGAATGCAACAACAAAGAGGTCAATTATAGTCAAGTTGAGCGTGTTAGAAATGATGATGTTAAGATGTATTTGAACACACACATAACAGAGGTTTCAGATGCACCAACATGCCAGTAGAATTCAATTAATGAGTGATTATTCGAAGAAAAATGTCGTCAAAGATAGTATTATTAATAATTCATCCAGTACTAAGCAGAAATTAATGCAAAAGGATTCATGAAGCAACCCCAAATAGTTGGGACAAGACTAGCGACGACAATGATATTAAGTTATAAAAATAACAAAATAGCTAAAAAGAAAGTGAACATAGTCACCAAAAATGTAATAAGTGCATGCAGACAGCTGAAACAAAACAAAGCTCAGTACACAAAACATAAAGACTAAGCACCTTAGTCAACATTCCAAACGAAAGATAAAAGACTAGACAAGCCATGAAAGGCAGTTCCATAGAAGAACAACAAACACATTGAATGTAGGACAATCCCATTTAAAAGCATCAGATGATTGCAACTTGATAAGAGAAGGTGAGAAAGTATAAAATTCTATGTATAAGCCATCTTCGACCAGCTTAAAATCACAGTGATTGACATATTGAGTTGATAAAATGTGAACAACATATCACTATTGTGGCATATTACTCCCCCACCTGCAGCGTTTTAACTATGTTAAACGTGCTTAATAGAAGAAAGCATCATAATCCAACCACTCTTTTCTGCATAATGTAGAATCATTATGAATATATGATTGCTTAAAAATCAATTTGTGAGAAGCCATAACAATAAATGATTTACAAACTTACAAACTAAGTCGATATACAAATGCAAGCGTTATACAAAATAAGGATGAGAAAGTTCTCAAAAAGTTATTATTACATAAAACATTAACCCAAAAAAAACAAATAAATATCAATTTATCTTTACAGCAAAATATCACTTTCAAGTAAAATGGATCTAGAAAACAATAAATAGATGCACACATAGAGTAAGTTACCATCTTCTTCACATGTGTATCCCCAAGAGAATGGGATCGCAACAACCATGACCAAGCTAAGAGCAAAAAATGATATCAACTTTAGTATCAAGTCATCCATCTTCAAAGACTTCCGTGTATATCAGGCCAGTAGATATACCTATTCAGTGTTTTATAAATTAAAGAAAAAAATTCAAATTAATGGCAGATATCACTAAGACTAAAGTCTATTCATAAAATAGTAGAGAAAGTCAAATATTAAAGAAATAAAAGATAGTTAAACTTTAACCAAGTGCTCATATGGTAATAGTTTTAATTACTTTGTGGAAATAAATGGCTGTCCTAAACAAGTGCATTCGAGTGAGAAAAAAATATCCAGCTATTTTTGAGAATATTTGCTTTTAAAATAAAATTGTGAAACAAAATTTTGAAACTGCTCCAGTTTTCTGACAACAGCTCCCAACAACTTTACAAGAAATAGAAGCACAATGTGAAAGAGCCCTGAAAGCTGACAATAAATTATATCGTCTAAACATGTCACAAACAACAAGAAGGAAGACGAGAAATTGAAGGATCAAGATATATCAAACCAAGTATTCCAAAACAGCATAAATGGCATTCGATCTTAATTCATTTTGAGAAAAAAGAAAATTTGAGTTAGGCAATCAACAAAATAACAGCTATTTTGTTGTTCTTAGACTTCTTTTAAAAGGATCTCATTTTGAGAAAAAAGAAAATTTGAGTTAGGCAATCAACAAAATAACAGCTATTTTGTTGTTCTTAGACTTCTTTTAAAAGGATCAAAAAAAAAAAAACAAAGAACAAGATAATTAATTAGAACTCCTGCCAGAGGGCCTGTTCAAATTCCTCCAAACAGTCCATTCTTCAGGCAATCTTTTATAGCCATAGTAACGGGATCACTAAAATACTATATTCTTACAAAATGACTAAATTAATCAATAATCTTATTCCAACAGATTAGATAAAAACATATGAATCATACATCTTTAAACAGCAATCTTTCTCCTTAAAATTAATCAACAATTTTCCTTTGTATTTTAATTGCTTAGCTTATAATGCTTAAAATGGAGCGTGAATTATACCAGAGTTAACCCAAATAATCAATAGCAAAACAAATGTTATTACTGATAGCAAATATGAGATTACAACCCAAACACACTTGAAAATGAAAAGGAAAAAAAGACAACAGATAAGGCACAGATGCCCACAAAGTGGATCTCAAGTGGTGGTGGTGGTCGTTAGGGGCTTGGGAAGGTGGAGGCAAGATAGAGGGGGGGCTGGATTTTGGGGAAACAATGTCACAATAATGGTGGCTCGCTGTTCTGGGCGGCAGAGAGCAGGAAAGAGCGGAAAAAGCAAGAGGAAAGCAAGACAAGAGGCGGCTGTGAGGGTTGACAGCTGGTAGTAATGGCTGGGACAGCAGGAACAAATGATAAAGGCAACTAGGGATGCAGGTACAAGTAAGTAGAGCACCCATAGCAGCACGGGATAGCAGCAGCAAGCAAAAATGTGGACGGCAGTGGCTGAAACATGCAGGGAAATAGCAGCACGCAGCTGTTCGGGGCAACTGCAATAGTGGAGGGCTGCCAGAAGCGATGTGAGGAAAATGCGGAAGAGAATAGAAAAGATAACCATCACCTTGAGAGTGAGATACAACCAGAGCACCGCCCAAACCCTCGAATATAGCCCTTACAAGAAATAAAGATATTCCGGCAACGGTCTCGAACAAAATTGACAACAAAAACTGCCATAAGAACACATAAATAACTTATTTATAGACTTAGGGTTAATAAAAGTGGACCCCCTCCACATTGGAGGAGAATCCACGTAAAAGAAGGGTTCAGCCACACCCACCAGTAGTAATTCATGATACTGTAACATGGATCGCAAAAACGCCCACTGGAAGAAGCTCATGTGTCAACCTCCCAGGGTTAGAGGAGCTTCGACCTCATAAATCGAAACTTTAGACTCCTCATAGTATAGTGTTTGATCAGTCATGTTGAAAGTGGTAGAGCTACTGTAACTTCCTAGTAAGTCATTCATAAAAAGATTATCATTCAAAAGCACATCTTGGCAGATAAAATATCCGTCCATTTTGAGCACAATTTGAGTTGGAGTTGTATGGTGACGTAGACTCTCAAAAGTTAAACTCAGAAAAAGTAAATCTATAATATGCTTCTCCCACTCTTCATACTCGATTTTGTGTATCCGATAAACAACTATGTGATAAGCACTAAATTTCAGGATGAAATTTGTGGCAGGCTGAGCCACTATTAAGAGCAAATACTCAAGAAAAACATCTTCTCTCATTAGACTTAGATCACATTAAGGAGTTTTCTTCCCCAACAAGTTCCTAAGATAATTTTCAAAGCTATGGTTCATCTATCAGGTTTGGTCATCGGTTGGTGGGTACAATACTGAACTAAATCTAATATTTTAATAACTGCATATAATCTTCTAGAAGTAGCTTAAAAGCTCCTTATCTTTGAAATGTTGGGTCTCCCTCAGTGAGGGCAACTAAAGAGGTAGGCTATGTATCTGAGAATCCTAAAATCCACTTATTTGAGGTTGTCTAGTGTTTAGTATTGGCTCCTTAAACCCATGGCTCAATTGGACATCCAATGTCAGTCTTGTTGATGCTTCCCTCAAAGTTTATGCAGGCATCTCAATTTCATACTCTACATGAGTAACCATTACTTCAAACTCACTACCTTCAAGAACAACTACTATTAAATCAATTGGAGTCACTCTCATGGGGTCAGCTAAAATCGCTATTGTCTCTTGTTCATTGGATGGCAGTTGAGATCCTCTTTAAAGTCTTCATCTTCTCCAATATCACTATCTATTTATTCAGCTGTTCTCTAATTACTGAAAGAGATCATTCTCTTGATTGTGCAATTGGATTCAATATGTCTGAATCTATGGCATTTGAAAGACTTCCAGGCTAAGATAAATTTAGGATTGATGATTGGCTCCACCTATTCTCTACTCATAATTAGTTTCTACTAAAGTGATGTCAGCTTGGATACTCCACTGGTTGTACTCTTGTTGTTCGATCCTGAAGTTGAACAGTCCGTGAGATGAGGTGGTCATCTAGTAATGTTGTCTACCCACTTTTAAAGCTACGATCTACACATCCTATCTTTAATAAACTGCCAGGTTTTGGTGTTGCATCTCTCATTTCATCATAGATGAGATAGTGATCTTGTATTTTTCCTCACGCTGGTGTATGTGCTTCAAATTTTTCCACCAAAATAATACAACTCTTCTTTAACTTGCTAGCAACTAAATTCACCATTATGTCTGATGGGACACCTTGTTACTCAAAAAAAAATTTCACAGCCTTGAGCAACTCAATGAACTCATCCGGATCTAAGTGGCCTTTAAAATGTAACAAATTCACCTTTACTTCAAAATTTTGGCTTCTCAAATACTTTAGGTGAAGTTTTCTGGGTGGAGGTTCTTCATCCCTTACATTCGTATGGTGGAAGAGATTCACTTCATTAATTCGATCTAACAAGTCATTATTGAGCCTACAAGTGTACAATTTCATTCAGCTGCTCTCTGATCAGTGAAAGAAATAATTCTCTTGATTGTGCAATTTGATTTAATATGCTCAAATTTGTGGTACTTGAAATACTTTCTGGCTAGAAAAATTTTAGGAATGATGGTTGACTCTACCTATTCACCGCTCAAAATTAGTTTCTCCTCAGGCGAAGTTGGCTTGGATACTCAACTGGTTGTACTCTTGTTATTCAATCCTGGAGTTGAACTCTGTCTATGAGATGTGGTGGTCATCAAGTAATGTTTTCTATCCATTTTTGAAGCTAGGAACTACACATCGTATCTTAAATGAACTAGTAGATGTCGGTGTTGCATCAATCGTTACATCTTAAACCAGATAGTGATCTTATATTTTCCCTCAAGCTAGTATATGTGCTTTAAATTTTTCCACCAAAATAATACACTCTTCTTTAACTTGCTAGCAGCTAGTTTCACCATTCTCTCTGATGGGATATCCTGGTACTAAAAAAAAAGTCTATCGTCTGGAAAAAACTCAATGAACTCGTCCGGATCTAACTGATCGTTAAAATGTAACAAATCCACCTTTAATTCAAAATTTTGACTTCTCAAATATTTTATGTCGTCTTCAGGGTGGAGGCACTTCATCCTTGACATTCTTTTGGTAGAGAATAGTCACTCCATTCATTCGATCTACCAAGTCAACATTGCGGCTATAATTGTGCAAATTGATTCACTCCATTCAACTATTCTCTAATCAATGAAAGAAATCATTCTCTTCATTGTGCAATTTGATTTAATATGCTTAGTTCTGTGGCACTTGACATACTTCCTAGTTGGATAAATTTTAGAAAGAAGGTTGGCTCCACCTATTTTCTACTAAGAATTAGTTTCTCCTCAAACGGAGTCGGTTTGGATACTCCACTGGGTACTTTTGTTGTTCGATCCTGAAGTTGAAATATGTCTGTGAGATGTGGTGGTCATCCAAAAATGTTGTCTATCCACTTTTGAAGCTATGATTTACACATCCTATCTTTAATGAACAAATAGGTATTAGTGCTGCAGCTCTCATTTCATCTTAGACCACATAGTGATCTTGTATTTTCCCTCATGTTGGTACATGTGCTTCAATTTTTTCCACCAAAATAATGCACTCTTCTTTAACTTGCTAGCAGTTAGTTTCACCATTCTATCTTATGGGACATCCTGTTACTCAAAAAAATTTCACAGTCTGGATCAACTCGATGAACTCGTCCAAATCTAAGTGGCTGTCAAAACGTGATAAATCCACCTTTATATCAAAATTTTAGCTTCTCAAATACATAAGGTCAAGTCTTCAGAGTGGAGGTTCTTCATCCCTGAAGTTTGTATGATGGAAGAGATTCATTTTATTTATTTGATCTAGCAAGTCACTATTGGGGCTATGAGTGACTCGTCGGGATGCTTTCCTTTTCTTAATTTCACCGAGCCATTGTAGCAGTCAGCCGAGTTATCATTGTATCTCTTTCATGGTAAACTCATGATAGGTGTCTGATTATTGTCTCTTCAGCAGCATGATTATGGTATAGGTTTGAGTAGGTGAAAAAGAGTGTATAAGGATGATATAGTGTGGAAAAGTGGCTGGTTTAAAAAATCAATAAATTGAAGGATTTTTGTGAGGAGAAAAAGGTGGGGTTAGGTATTGGTGGATGTTCGAAAACTTAACATAAAACTAGGGTTAGACTAGCTCTAATACAAAACAATATTGCAGTTAATCCAAATAATCAATAGATAAGCAAATTTTATTACTGAAAGTAAATATGCATTTACAACCCAAACACACATAGAAGGGAAAATGACATCAGACATGACACATGGATGCTCACAAGGGTAAATCTCGAATGGTGTTGATTGGGTATTGGTGGATGCTAGAAATCCTAGGATAGGACTAGGGTTAGACTGCCTCTGATACCAAATAATGTCGAAATTAACCCATATAATCAATAGGAAAGTATATGTTATTATCGAAAGTGAATATGCATTTACAATACAAACACACTTTAAAGGAAAAATGACACCAAACATGACACACAGACGCCCACAAGGGTGGATCTCGAGTGGTGTTTGTGCTCGTTAAGAGTTTGATAAGGTGGAGGCAAGATAGAGGTGTTGGACAGAGAGACAGCTTACAACAATGGTGGCTTGCTATCCTGGAAGGCAGCAAACAAGCAAAAACGGAAACAGCAAGATTTGCGTTGACTGAGGGGGGTTGACAGCTGGTAGGTACGGTCGGGACAGCACGATAAAGACAATAGCTAGTGATAGGGACAGTTGGGGACTCCTCGCTCTCTGGGATTGTATCAGCAACTCAAAATGCTGGTGGCAGCAGCTGTAAGATAGAAAACCTGCAGGGAAACAACAGCAAGTGGCTGTTAGGGACCGGCTGCAGCAGTGGATGGCGGCCGGAAGCGATGTAAGGAGTATGCAAAAAGGAATAGGAAAGAAAAAGCCGAAGCACCACACAAACCCTTGGATACAGCCTTTGCAGGTAAAAAGAGGGACGCTGGCAGCTGTCTCAAACAAATGTAGGAGGAAATCCACGTAAAGGAAGTCAACCGGCCCTGGAGAACAGTCCAAGCCGCACTCGCCGGTACTGTTGCAGCAGGGATCACAAAACGCCCCTGCGGGTAACTCCTGCGTCAGTGAGTTTACACAAAAATACCACAAAATCCTGACCTTATGAGCAGCAGCTGTAAAGATCGCACAGAATAGCTCCGCTCGCCATTCTAAGGCATAAACTCAATCATTCAGTTTCTGGCTTTAAGTTCCCAACAGATTTAATTCACTTAATCTTATTCCAAAAATATTTGATTCTAACAATCGCAACTTATATTTCCAAGCATATTTTACTGTTGATGTACTTAATATACACTTTTGTTCAAAAATCATCCAACATTTTCTACACGGCACATGAAGATAAGAAAAACTTTTAACTAAAGTTATAAAGTTAAAGAAAAAAGGCAAAAGAAAAAAAAAAAAAAAAAAGCTTAATCACAAGACACTAACGAAGAAAGGGAACAACCCTAAACTTTAGGAGGAGGAGCAACTATAGCATTCCTAATAAAATGAATAGCCTCGGCGACATTAAATGTTGACAAAGCCTGCAGAGTAAAAACCCAAAAATCTCACCTTTGTTCAAACTCAGAGGAAACTGTAGCCTGTTTCAACCTCCAGTAGCAGTACGAGTAGATTCGGCGTCCAGCAATAAAACCAGAGTGGTATACCAAAAGAGCGAGAGCTCGGAGAGAGGAGGAGAGAATGAAGGGGGGAATGGGAGACACGGGCTTTTGAGGAAAAGAGCTTTTCAATTCCATATAGACATATAAAGTACTCTCAATTCCCGTCCGTTGTAGCATGTCGGATTTATTTTGAATTCAGAAGCCGAACGTGAAGCAGGCCTGAGAAATAAACCAATGACGTGGCAACTTCGGCCACTTAATTTGTGGGGTCAGACGGAGAATTATATTCGGTTAAATTCATTTATATTTTTAGGGAAAACCTTTGGTGAAATGTGAGATTCAATGGCATGATAGCTGTTAATCCGGTAAAGGGGATGAATCATATCCAGATATTTAATGGTATTATTCGGAATTTGTTTTCTACCCATGAATTATATCCAGTCTTTCAATACGCAAAATTCTATTTGATTGATTTATAAAAATCTACACAAAGAATGATACTTTAATAACGGATTTTTAATTTTTTCTTTCATAAAACTCATTTCTAATTATATTTGCTTTCTTTTAAAGAATATATAGTTAACCAGATATGATGGAAAAAATGTAGCTTTCACCTGTAGCTTTTAGTTGAAATTTTTTGAGAACACAGGAAAATACAATTTTGACAAACAGGAAAAACTGTGGTGCGACATCACACCGCCACTCCAAACACAACATTAGTCCTTAATGCTACTAAGCTATTGAATTTAATCAAGAGATGCTAATAATCTTGAAACAATTGAAAGAACAAGATAATTTATTGAGTTTATATGCCATGAGCACGCGTTGACCACCAAGAAGTTGTAGCTAAGAAAATTTGCCAAATATAATTCATTTAGAAACTCGTCGCAGGTAGTCATTGCAATATAACCATTCAAAATTGGATTTATCATTCACTATAAAGCTAGCTGCGGTTTGTGAGTTTATAACATTAAGCTTAATCTTTACTTATAAATACGAAGTTAAAGTTTAAGCATACGCATACGAAACTTACACATTAATTTATTAATATTGAACTTAGATCTTATTGGATCCTAGTTTTCATGTGGACCGACACACTCAAAGAAAGGGTTAGAAAACATCGGTTGGAACCAAAAAATAAAGAGTGTTATATAATGTCAGGAGATCAATCCTCTTTCATGTAATGACCACTCTTATTTATAAATGAGTTAATTCATACGTTACAATGTTAAAAATAATATTTTTATTTAAAATGAGTCCCAAAAAATATGATTTTATCTTTTTTGTCTTCTTTTGACGTGGACATTACGATATTCTTCTAATAATGCCTTGCCTTAGTTATTATTTTGCTCAAGTATATTTTCTTCTAGTAGATCATTCTCGTTAATATCTTTGTTAGCTTGGTCAACATTGTGGTGAGCAAGTGAGTTATTTATGTCGAGCTAAAAGAGCTTAATATTGATTACTTCTTAGCAATGTAGTTAGTTGTGTTTCTCATAAATAGTTTACTAAACAGTTTTAGTCACTCCGTGTTATTTGGCTTCGATCTTGAACTACGACCTATGGTTGTATGGTTGGGTTACTTGTCCAAATTGATCTGACCATCTAGTACACTAGCTTGGCAAGCTATAAGACTTCATGCCTCAAATCTAATTCAGGCATTTTTTGTTCATGCATATTTAGTTCTCTAATGCACTTGCATCTTTAGAAAATAATTCTGAAAAAATAAAAGAATGATAATTTCTGTTTTATATTAAAAATATTAACAAAAAATTATTAAATTTAATAACTCGCTTAAATTTAGGTCATTCCACGTGTTATTATCAATATCCCTATTAATGGAGAGGGTTGCCATCAGAATCCTTCTTTTTGTTAATATGTGTTCTTCCTTTGGATTCACTTATTGTGCCTTTAATACTTAAGATGGAGGATATTTTGGAAGTAAAGGTCTCAATTCCCAAGGCAGAATATATGAAAAGTTTGTTCATGACATAAGATAATAAGTGAATTTAAAAAAAAAGAAATGAAGCAATTTTTTTGAAGAAAACTTCTTACCATAATTTATCATATCCCTAATCTCCTGCCCTCAGTGAAAGTCCCATTATTAGCAAATCAGGCACCTGCTGAAGTAGTTCCTATTACAAATCATTTTCAAGCCAACTCATTGGGATGAGTGATATGGTGATTCCGTCACTGATGGACATAATTCAAGTAGTGTGAGTTAATGTTAAAAAATAATAGAAGTGAGCTTTTGAGGTATATAATACTTCTTAATTATTTTCACAACTCACATTTTTTAGCAAATTCATGGTTGACAACTGACACACCAAAACTCACCGTAAAGTTGGCAGTACACGTGCCAAGTAATAATGTTGTTAAAGAGTACCATGTATCATCCCATAAGAAAAGTTTAATAATTATTCCTACAAAAAAATCTCTAGTTTATGAATCCAATGAATCTAGCTTGGTGGTTTCACAAAGGTCTTTAAGTCTTAAGCCTAATGAAACAGAATAGATCGTAAGTAGCAAAAACAGACAAAATGGGAAAAAAAATATTAAGAGTTCTTTCAAGACATATAAGGCTCATGCCTCCGTGATTTGGGGATAGTGGTGATCATGGATATCCTAAATGTTTTCCTGCGTGATTGTTGTCAATTGGGGATATGATACTCCTTATGTCTATGTCTAGGTCATAAGAAGTCTGAAACCCGTGAAGTTGTGGCATCTTCAATCCCCACAGCATCGCGCATGATTATTTGAATCCCCAAAAATATTGCAGAAGTCCACTGGAATTGTTTATTCTCTCAAAATTTTGTGGTGAACCCTTTGTTTCTACTACACACCGATTTGAAGTCAAAATTTCACGAAACAGTTTAACGTTCTAGTTAACTAGGAGTAAATTAAGATCAGAGGTTAAATGGAAACATAGTTCGTGAATGCACGAGAAAAGCTAAAGGAAAAAATATCTCACAAGACCACTAAGAAACCACTACCTCTATATCATAGAGATATGAAGAAAAGACTAGTCATGCTTTATCGGAAAAACTATAGACATAATCCATACAAATATTCACTGCAAGAAATAAGAAAAAGTAAAAACTTATAATAAAACTTTTCTTCTCCACGATAGTAGCACCTTTCTCTCTCATACAAATGTTCTCTCAATAGCTCACAAGAAACTCAAAGGAATCCTCCTCTTAAGTTTTCAATCAAAATGAAGGAGAGAATCCTACGAGGAACATTTTCTCTGATCAAAACTATACCTTTTCTTACAGCTTTCAGCCTCTAACAGATGCCTATGATCGGTTGTATTAGTTAACTTATAGGCATGGCTTGGTAAAGGCAAGAAAATTGTTGACAAAATTAGGTTCTGCTAACTATCATGGATGCAACTCGAAGACAACGTGGGTACGATTGGAACAGATCAGATGTGCTACACTTGAGTGTGGATGCGTTGATGGGTTGAATAGCTGAACGGGTATGAAAGCGAATGGTCTGGCTCAGGTGCTTTAAACTGGGCACAGGGCCACTTTATATGGCGCTCATGCACTTTAGTGAAAACAGGTGCGTCCACTAGATGACATAGGTATGCTAAACTGAAATCCTTATATTATGCTCATTTTTATTCCTTTTCACTTCATTTTTTTCCTTTCACCTGTCACCTACACAATTAAGACAAACATGCCTTTATTAAGCATTTTATAGTTAAAAAAAACAAAGCATGACAAAGTGTGCCATCTAAATGCCACATATTTCACTCATCAAATCTCCTAAACTTATACATTACTTGCTCTCAAGTAAATACTTAACTCAGCTTAGATATTTAGAGGATAAAGGAAATTCTTGAAGCAACCTCAACTTTTCAATTTGTCTTATGAAGTGTAATGGGAAGTGGTAAATATCAACGGAGGATCGATTAGTTTTAAGGCTCAACAACTTAAATTCCACTCTTAACTTTCTTCGCTCCATTCTTCATGAAATTCTAATGATTATCAAACTTAGTGTTTCTTTTATAAGATCTTTTTCTTACCTTGAATGTTTCTGAAGATTATTTGTAGTCGTTTAACCAATCAACTATTACTTAATTTTTTTCCTTAAATTACAACTTAAAAAGGCTTCCATTAATATAACACACAATCTCTATTACTTAAGGTTCACATGACCCGCTTTTGATTTCCTCTTTTCTTTGAATTTTTTTCATGCCAATCTCAAACATCTTCCAAGGTTTTTTCCTTTTTTTACTTTTGCCTTTTTCTTTTCCTTTGTTTTTTTTCTTTTTCTATTCCACTGAGAATTATTATATCTGGTTAGCAACTTTTTCAAAATTATTTTTCAAGATAAAGGTGAGTTTTTTGTCTGAAATAATAAATTTTAACAATGATAATTAATTCCCTCCCTCTAAGTTATATGGATAAAAAACTTAATTTAAAACACAATTGGTTGCTATGAAAAAGAAGAAAGCTCAAGAACTTTTTTGGCTTGCTCAAGAAACTCTAAACTATACTTTTTTTAATAGTCTATAAACTTTCATAAGAAAAGCCTCGTTACTTCTTGTGTTGCCACAACTGGCTTGAAAATGTGCTATATGTTGTCTGGGATTTCCAGATTTCCAGTCCCATCAAATATATCCCATCAAATATATTAAAGTTTGGGGACACAAAACCCTTAGGGAAGGGAACGACATCAAATTCTTTCAGGTAAGGTCTATCCGTTAAAACCAATGCACCACCCTTAGATTGGGTTAAGATCTCTCGAACTTGCTCGAACATTTACTTAGATTCCTTCTCTAGCATGGCGCTCGATGGAGAATCCTTCTTTGGTTGCTCATCCCTATTTGCTGAGGCAACTTATCTTCTTTCATCTGTATATGTATAATTTCTGATTGATTGAACTCTGGAGAGGCTAACTATGGGGGTTGAGATTGTCCTTAAATTGTGGCCATAGCAGTCATGGTTGCGCCCATCTCTTCTATCCTTTTCTCCAGTTGGCTAACTTGCTCATCCCTTAGGAGGATAGCCTACACAGCTCATCTACGGCATTCTCTTCGACGAGAGGTTGAGCCTCGCACATAGATGTAGCGGCTTTGGTCTCGATAACATGGACATCCATGACATCTTCTTCGAGGTAATCATTATAGTTAAAATCTTCATCATTGTCAATGGAGACTCCATGTTCCCAAGCTAACTCAGAAATCTCAACCCTGAGCTTTTCAACTTTTCCTTCAATTATTGATTCTTGAATTGCCTTAAGATCTGGAAGACCCTTCTGGACTTCCTCCTCTTGTTCCTCCGTCTCACTGTCAATTGCTGCGATAATGTCAGATACTTTGGGTCCTGACTTCATTCCATGCTCTTGCCCTGCAGGCTTACCAGACCGTATCGATACAGCGACCTTAGATACCCACACTTTTCTCTTTGACGGTGATGTCTTGAGATGAAGTGTCTCCACAGAAACATCAGTATGTCGAAGAGAAGTATGCTCCCCATGATACAGACTGACTACAGTATCGAGTAATTTCTTCATCTTTTCCTTTGAGACTTTAGGAATATCTTTAAGGTGGGTGATTGGTAGAATTCTTGGACCCAATCGTGACTTAACTGGTCGATAACTTGCAGTTCTAGTATCGGTAAAATTGGTATTGACAATAGCGGTATAAACTCTGCTCCCCAAACGGAACTAGACGGGAATGCGTGCGGACTGGTTTTCGGTTGACTTTTGAGATCCTTTGGCAGATCTGACGTCCTTTAGAATTTTTTTCTTCATGCAAGGGAGGGATACTGCATGTCCCATTCGTTTAAGTAGTTCACTAATTGAACAACCTTCCTTGGCAGCTAGCCTCTTTAAAAATGAACTGACTCGGGTGATACGAGTGAAATTCTTTCTCTCCTCACCATGTCCATGAAGTGATGGTAAAGTAGCAACAATTTTCTGGATACTCTCGTACCCATTGGTACCCATTAAAGGATGAAATCTACTTCCTTGCAGAAGTGGATAGGTATCCGACATTGCTGGCTCATCCTGGTGAGGATCCTTCTGAACATGTATCTCCTTAAGAGCCAGAGCTTTAGTAGCCCTCTGAACCCTCCTATTACAGTTTCTCCTTTGGGTTTGAGTTAGCGGTATAGTCCTCGAACTTGATCTGATTTCAAACACTAATTGCGGGATGACCAATCCTTCAGTCGGGTCTTCAAAGATCATAACTTCTTTTCTCTTAGCAACAACGGGAACAACAGGCTTGGTAGGTGTCGTAGTGGTAGTAGTATTGACCTTCATGTAAGAAGGAAAATCCTGAGGGCAGTTCAAGTTAAACTCAAAAGATTGTTTTTGAACCTCTGGAGCGATGAATTTCATTATGATGAATGGGTCTTTCCCAGGAATGACCTTGAGATCTTCAAATCCTGCTCCAAACTTGATGGTGGGAGTTACATTGCGGGCATTGCGGCTCGTTGACAGGTTGCAGGAAAAAGTGAGCATTGGGTACGCCATTGCAGCAGCTTTAAAAAGAGATGGCTCTAGGGTTATCTATTTGGCCAAAACCTCGTGATCTTAGTGCAAGCACTAAAAATTAATAGAGGTCAATTTGTAGACAGGGTAAGTCTTTATTTAGTTTGTGAGGATTTTAAAATTTTTTAGTAAAGGTAGCTTAAAAGTAGAAACATTTAATTACACAATAATTTTAAAGTGCGTACAACACGACACAATCCGATTTAACTTGTAAAATAGCAAATAAAAGTAAAAAAGGAGATGTGAAGTGTTTAGGACCTAGTGCGGGACCAATTTAATAGCGCACAATACCCTGGTGGAACTAGTCCACCAACACACTTATTAAGGGTCTGACCCCACACAAAGATTAAAATGTACTTAATGGCGTATTGAACCTCCCTGTTTAAAGGTGGTTGAACAGACGGTCCTGAGTCCAAAGAGTTGACCATACTTTCCCAAGACAGAAATGGGTAAGGTATGTCAACGGAAGCAGGGTAATTTGGTTCATGAGGGACATGATCACATTACTGATATGTGACGATAGCATTTTATGATTTAAATGGAAATGGAAAGAGAAGCTCACCCCCAACGGAGTCGCCAGAAGCTGTCGACATTATTTTTGGTTGAAGGAGTTGCCTGTTTGAAGTTGTCAGTCACCGGAATCAAAATCTCGTTGCCTACTTCAGAATGACATTTTAATTTACATATATATAAGTTTTAGAAAAATATGAAATCAAACTGATGACCCCATGCATGTTTTTCATAGTTTAAATGAAAGAGCTCTATACCTCAAACCCTGTATCTATCTCGAAGGATAAATACAAAACTTGAGGATGAGACTTGATCAAATAAACAAATAAATATATGACATCCATTTGGTCTGCAAAATTATTTTATTTGCCAATAATTTTCCCTATTTATTATGAAAAATTAAATAGGATTTATTTTAAGCTGGGTTCAGACAAGTTTCCTATAAGGGCAAACCCCTATAGTTAATTACATCTTAGATAATTGATGTCACCCAAGAAAACTCTCGATAAAAATCAAGAAATATTATCTTCAAAGAGGTCAAATGAATAGGACTTTTTGATGAAATCGAACAAAGAGGTGTTAAATGGGAATGGATTGAATTTAAAACATTTTATTGTAGAATCCAAAGGAGGAAGAACTAGGTGATGTCATAGATCCAAAGGAGGAAGAACTAGGTAAGAACTAGGTGATGTCATAGATCTAGAGGAGAACCTTGGTGACTTCCTAGTCTATCTTATTGTTTGACTTCAGTTTAGAAGAGAAATTATTTGCATGTTTAATCCTGCCAATTTTATTAGTTAGGGCTTACATTCGTGTGAAACGATCACAAAAATAGCTTTAAAGATGTGAGGATTTAGGTTGTGACAAACGACAACCTCAGAATCCCATGATGACTTAGGGCTTATATTGTACAACAGAACTGTACGAAGACATAAAGAAGAGGTGAGGATTTATGTTGTATAAGAAAATAACCTCGAAGTCTTATAACTTTGGTTATTTAATTCTAAGGAAGGAATGGTTTAGCTGGGGAAGACATATTTTGCTGTTGAAGAAGGCCGTGCTACCCACCATGCTAGCTCCAAGCTCCTCGTCGTGGCGAGTTTAAGTTTTCTAATGTGTCAAGTTATGATGTCAAATCAGATGGCCCTATGGTTATAGTTCTTTAAATGTTATAGGGCGTATTAAAGTTGATTAGAGTGACACCGGTTAGGATCCTACAGTTCCCTCGTTTCGGTACCACTATTTTCTATCTAATTCACTTAGTCCAAATGAATTTATTAAACTCAACTTAATGAGTTCCATACTTTCATTTAGACTGTGGGAAGCCTTGTTAGCAACCGTAGGTTACCTTCTCCAAGGGATTCTCGATCATCTGATAGAGACGTCTTAATTTAGTTTCAATTGTGGTTTTTGTGAGGATTGTGATTAAATTTTGAGTTATCTTATATTTTGAATGTTATGGCGGTGAATTTGATCTTGATTGATTTTAGTTTTGGTTTTTATTTTACAGCTACCCTAGCAGTTTTAGTTTTTATGCAGGGTGACATCTTTGTTTAACATGCAAGCTTTGTAAGCATAAAATATAGTGTGGAAAGTATATAAAAAAAGACGGTATTGTAAATTGTAAAAGCGTAGCTGATGAGTCTTCTCGTTCCACCACCTTTGCTCTGAGAAGGCAAGCTTCAATCAGAGGTATTTGACATGTTCTTGGAGGTCTAAGGAGGCTAGCAATTGAGCCTCTAGTTGTGGTGAAAAGTCTAGACCCAAATTTGATCAAGTCCAAATTTGGGTGTTGATCAAACTCTAGTGTAGAGGCTCTCTATGAAGGGTTTTGATGGGGCTTTATCTTATTTCACTCTAGTGAAGGTTTGGGAGACTTTAATTTGATTTTTGTGTACTGTGGAGGTGTGGAGAGTTTTGTCCTGTCTCTAGCAAGGATTTGAGCTAAAAAATTGAACTCCGACAAGGGGAATTAGGGCAAGGAAGTGGTTGGGTTGCACTAAGGAGGTCTCAAAGAGGCTATGGGAGAAATTTAGAGGGGTCACCTTGAGAAAATTTCAGCACCTCTCTCTTGGCCATGAAGGGGCCATTTTATAGCCATGGCCGGAGAGGAGAGGTCAGATCCTGGTTATGGGTGCAAAAGCTTGCTTAGGTGATAGACTAAGAGGCTCTAAAGTTTAATTTGGGTGACCTGGCTCCTAGTGCTAAGGATGGGTTTGATTTAAGGGTGGTGGCTCTCGATTTTGAGGTTTTCCGACGACTAGGCCGGCAGGTGGCCAGGAGGTCAGGTTAGTCAGGGGAGACTTAATTATGGTTTACCTCCAAGGGTTAGTCATGATGGAAGAGATATTTAGTTTAAGACCCAAAAGTGGGTATGATTCCCTTAATTTAGGGACCCATTGGTCCATATCTTGCTTTGGTAGGTTTTGTATGTTTTAGCCTCGTCCAAAGGAATGACTTAGTGGCTGTAGCGGTCTTTGGTTGGCCAATTTGGCTTGATTAGGTCAATTTTCGGTGAAGGGGTCCATGTGGGTCAAAATGGCTAAGGGTTGGGTTTGGGTTAGGCTAGCCATGATATTGAGCCCAATTAATTTATCAACATTGTGTAGATGATTGTAATGAAGATTTTTAGTGAAAGAGTGAAATGATTTTGAGTTCCATTGGGGGTTCAATTTGAAGGATTTTGGAAATTTGGCCACTTTGGGCATGTTGGGCTAGACTTGAGTCTAGATTGGGCTAAGCTTGGGCTAAGTCCAAATTGATTATTGAAAATGGTTAATAGGAATGTCATGAAGAGTTTTTAACAAAAAATGGGAGCCAATTTTGGAGCCAAGGCATTCAATTTTGTGAAATTTGGAGACAACCAATTTGGGGCAAATTTGGGGATTCGAGGACTTGGGTCAAAATTAAATGAAATTGAGGCTTCACCAAGGCCAATTGAAGGTCAAGTTTGATGTGTAGGAATATTATGAAGAGTTTTCAACATAAATTGTGGCAGATTGAGTAGGTTATGAGAAATGTTATGAAGAGTTTTAAACATAAATTGTGGCAAATTGAGTAGGCTATGGGGTTCAATTTGGTGGGATTAAGTCATGTAGCAAAAATTGGGAGTTTGACTTAAATCAAATTAGGCTCAAATAATGGGCCAATTAAGCTTGGATTCGGTTTAAATTTGTCATATGAAAGGTTAATTTAAGTTTAGGATTGATATTGAAGAAAATTGGGCCCAAATTGATGGACCTTTGAGGTGAATTTGGGGAAATTGGGCCTTTAAAGGCAATTTGGGGGTTTTGGTCAAAATGGTAAAATTGGCCAAATAGGGTTCAATTGAAGGGTCCAAATTTTTTTTGGAGACATTTGCAGTGATTTTGGATGTTTAGGAAAATTTTGGGGTGCCAAGAGTATTTTTGTAATTTTGGCAATTTTGTGCAATTTTGCGGATATTTTGGTGTATTTGGAATTTTTGGGTTGTTTTGGGTAAGTTGGGTATTTTCAAAAGGTTTGAAATGGTTTTTGAACAACTTTATTTTGGCGAATTTGAGGTTTTTGACACAATTTTGGATTTGTGGGTGTTTAGGTAATTTGGGTAGGTTTGGGGGTGAAATGTCAAATTGGGTATTTTGGTAGGGTTGGGGTATTAATCACCCCACATGAGCTATGGACCAATGGAATTCCCATGTGGGTCCTCTATGTATGGTTCTTAGCTAAACTTTAGCCTAGGGCTAGTGGGTTTAGGGAACCATCTACATGAGTCTCCCAAAGGATCAAGGGCCCAAAGGATCAAGAGGATCAAGGGATCAAATTCAACAAATATTGGGTTTAGGGTTGTGAGTGATTTTGAGTGAGAGTGAGTGAAAGTGAGTGCGCTAGCTACAGCAACCAGGGTTAACCCTAAGGGCAAGCAATCCTATGGTCCTATGGGAACTCACCTTGAGCTGAGCTCCCTTATATTGGCCCCACCTACTAAGTGCTAGAGGTTATGACCAATATGTTGAACTTCAAGTTGAGCAAGGAGGAGTGTATAATTTCTGATGGTGAGGGTTCCTTTTCTAATTTTTTAAGAATAGTCAAAAGAAAGTCTTATGGCGAGAACCTAGACAAATAAAGAGGAAATACTAAACCTTAATCAAAAGTGAGGTCAACAAGGTGCAACCTTCTCATAGCTCATAAAGCTGTAGTTCTTCCAATTCTGGGTTCGGACGGAACCCCCGTGGCATTTTGCTAACTTGCATTCTTCGGAATGGGTGGATATCTCACTCTTAGGATGCAGTGTTTGGCCAAATTGGCCCCATTTCCTTTTAAAACTAGTACTGATCCCATCGGTAGTGGAATCTCAATGGACCTCTAAATTCTCTGAGACCAATGGTGTTGATTTCTTGTCCAAAGAGTATGTTGCTTCTGCTCATGAAAGACACAATGCAAAAAGGTCTTACAAAGTTATGGTGGTCAATATGGGGAGGAATGCAATCCCCCTTCTCATAAATATTAATTATGCAGTTGTTCGGGATGCAGTCGGGTGGTAATATACTCCATCAAACCAGCCTCTTGACCATTCTTTTTATTCCATAAGGCATTGGATCCACCTCAACATGTCTTAAGATTCTAGGGGTTTCCCTTGCATATCTTCAATAAAATTGTAGCAACATCCACAATGAATGGTTATTCTCTTTATCACGCATCCATTTCCACAGCTTTGAATAAGTTCTTGCCTCAGCTGACTAGCTTGACGTCTGTCCCTCCAGTTTAATACACAGTCCAAAATTTTTTTTTCATCATTTTCTGAGAATATCCTGGTAGACAGCGCCAGGCCTTCCAAAATGTTGACAATCTTACCTCAAACTTCTTTGTAGAACTAAAACTCTCTTCTTTTGACTTTACACATTCTTTCTAATTCTACTATGGAAATGTCCTCAAAACTGTCGTGGATATTCCCTTGCCTCAACATCTTTAGGAACCCATGTCTGATCTTGTTTGGTAGGCAATGAGATGTATGACTCAGCATCTGGAGACGCTGCCTCCTGGGCTCCACACTAGCGACTGTGAACTCTTAAAAAGAACTACTGTAATCTAAATATAGAATGTTGCATCTCGGGCATTCAACGAATACTCCTCCGGCAGATGCTCCCTCGGGAATTTCAGCATCGCATAGCGCGCAACCCTTCTAAGATTCATGGGGTGTTTCTGTCTGCATCGGCTCTGTTGTTGGTTTTAGTTCATCTTCTGTATCAGGTGGGCTTGAATAAGTCTCTCTCATGCATAGCTCATAAATCTTCCCCTTAGGACCAGGGGTGAGTAGACCTGCTGCTTCTTTCTGTCGTCTTCTTTCTTCTCGCAGGAAGGCTCTATGTTTGCGTCAGGTTGCATTGTGACGTTGTGTTCTTCTTAACGATGCATCTGACACTCTGTCTTCATCGCACCTACTAAATCCCATGTCAGAGTAGTTATCAGAGACTGTAGACGATTGGTTCCTTCGATTAGATATTTCTTCCTCTTCTGTGAGGAGTCTTCTCTGGTGCCCATCTTCAATAGAGATGGTAATCCTTCCCTTCCCAATGACTGACGACATCCATCAGGGGATTCTCATATTCTACATTGACTTGGCTGAAGTCTAAGTCCAAGTCTATAATACCACCCTGAGCAGCCCTTTCTTCATTCAGTGTGAGATTGAGGCCATTTCAAAAAGAGAAAATCAGCTTGCATCCTGACATTTCTTGTGCAGAAGATAGAAAAAGATCAGTGCGCTGACATTCATCATGAACAAGAAAAAGAACAAAGCACTTACAAAATTTTGTTCTTATTATTTGAAAATTTTAATTTCTTAATTTAATTTAATTTTAATTAGGTTTTAAAAATTTGAAACAAAAGTAAAGAAACAAAGTGGAAAATTTTCAAAATTTTTCATTTTAGTGAGGTCAATTTATTACAGAACTTTAGACCTAGTCACAGATGCTTGGCCAAATAAATAACCCCAGAACAATCAAAATTTCAAAAAGAAATCAATTTCAAGTAGCGTCACGTCACTTAATATATCTTCAAGTAGTGGCCATTGAATGGCAACATAGGTCTTTTGCCCTGAAAGTCCACCAGCTGGTAAGATCTTCTTGAGTGAACTTCTTCTAGGATAAATGGTCCCTCTTAAGTTTGTTCAATTTTTTCACCTATCTTACAGTGTGTAAGAATATGCCTTTTGAGAATGAGGACAAGATCACCAACTTTAAACGTCCTCGAGCGGACCAATCTTTCATGAGCCTGCACCATCCTTGCTTGGTAGAGCTCCAAGTGTTGTTGTGCTTCTAATCATTTTCCCTCAAGTATTTCTAATTCCTCAAGTCTGATTTTTGCATTTTCTTCGGTTGTAATTTGGTTGGCGACGATAACTCTGAGAGACGGTGTCTGATCTTCTAGCGGTAGTACGGCCTTGGACCCGTACAAAAGCGCGTAAGGTGTACATTGAGTGAAAGTCTTGAACGTCGTCCTGTAGGCCCACAAAGCTTCTAATAGTTTGTTTTGATTAATTGAAGTGGAGAGGGATTTATGCTAGGTTGAATCATGCTTGGGTTTAGCCTCATGGAAATGGCTTGGGTAACTCCCCATGGCTGACCAAGATCAGGTAGCTAAGCTGAAATGGTGTGGAGAGGTCTCCATCCAAAGGATTTGGGCTAATCATGGGTTTAAGTATTTCATTAAAAGGGTTAACAGAATCTTAAGGGGGCTTGAAAGTGGCTTGACCTCTTGCCACAAATAGCTTGATGATGTGGCAAGGCTCACATGGCTTACCTATGGCTTGGGAATGGCTTCCCTTTGGCTTGGTCAACTTTCATGAGGAGAGATTTTTGAATTTATGAATATTTTGGTGGAGTTTAGCATTATGCTTGATTTAGAATGATTTGATTTTGGATTTAGTACTTTAGGAATGATTTCAATTAAATGAATGATGAAGAGAAAGAATTATCATGTGGGCTTTGGACTGGGGCTTCTTAAATTAAATGTAGTGAACTAAGGCTTTTGAATTTGTAATTTATTTTTGGCTAAAATTTTGTGCTAGTTGAATGTTTAATTTGGTGTAGGGGGATATCATGAAATATTTGGAAAAATTTCAATTGATTTTGAATTGAATTGGTGGGCTAATTTGATGGATTTAGGCATATGGTCAAAATTAGGGTTTTTTAATTTGGATAAAATTGAGCTTGCAATTGGGTCAAATTGAGCTTAAATTTTGGTTTAGATTAGGATTGTGGAAGTTGAATTTTGATTTGAAATTGAAATTAGGCAAGATTGGGGTGCATTGGGCCAAAATTAGGGTTAATTTGGGGGCATTTGGGCCTCTAAGGGCATATTAGGGCTTTTGGTTAAATTGGAGTAATTTTGTCAAATTGGGCCAAATTGATGATTAAAAAATTGAAATTGAGAAATTTTGGGATGATTTTGGAATTTTTGGGTCATGAGGGGCTTTTTGGTAATTTTGGTCAATTTTGAGTGTATTTTGGGAATTTAGTGATTTTGGTGGATTTTGGTTAATTTAGCTAGTGTTGAGTGGTTTGAGATGTTTTTTGGGCCAATATTGGTATTTTCGGTAATTTTGAGAGTTTTGCCAAAGATTAGGGTTGTAGGGGTATTTTGGTAATTTGGTGATTTTTTGTTAGAATGGGCAAGTAAGCTAGGAAGCCATACCAAATCAATAGAAGCCATGGGAGGACTCATTTTGGATGCTCACTATGCTGGTTCTAACCCTTTTAGCCAAAGACTAGGGGTATAGGTTCATCCATATGAGCTCTCCAAAAGGAGTCAAGATACCAACTTAAGGGGTTATGGTTTAGGGTATGTGAGAAAGTCTAGTGTGTGCACGTTAGCCCCATCAAAACTAGATCACCCAGGGTTAGTCCTAAGGTCTGACCACTCTATGGGAAACTCCCCTTGAACTTATCCATATCAACCCCACCTACTAAGTGCACCTACTAAGGACCAACATGTGAAACTTCAAGTTGAGTAAAGAAGAGTTTGGAATTTCTAATGGTGAGGGTTCCTTCTCTAGTCCTCTAGGAATAGTCAACAGAAAAGTCCTATGGCTAGAACCTAGGCTTCTAAAGAGGAAAAAAATAGACCTCAACCAAAAATGAGGTCAACAACATTTTCTGAGATTTGGGCCTTAGCTGCCCTCCAAGCTTTCTGACTGCGGTTCTTTCTCTGTGATCGAGTCAGCAGCGCAGACTTTGAACTTGAGCTGATCTCAAATACTGACGGAGAGATGGTAAATTCTTCAGTTTCATCTTCCACCATCATAATCTCCTTTCCTTTAGTAGAAAAGGGAACAACAGCCTTGGTAGGTGTCGGGGGAGTGGCAGTTTTCACCTTCTTGCAAGAAGGGAATTCCTAAGGACAGTTTAGATTAAAATTAGTAGAGGGCTCCTAAACTTCTAAAGGGGTGACTTTCATTACAACAAACGGGACCTTTCCGAGTACGACTTCAAGTTCTTCAAATCTAGTTCCAAACTTGATGGTGAAGGCAACATTACGAGCATTGCCGTTGGTAGGCAAATTGTAGGAGAAGGTGAGCGTTAGGAATGTCATTGCAGCAGCTTCAAAAAGAAAGCTCTTGGGTTAGTTATTTGGCCAACACTTTGTAATTCTTGTGCGAACACTAAATATTAACAAAGGCCGATTCATAGATTGGGAAAATTTTTATTTTATTTTAGTTTGTGAAGGTTTTAAATTTAGTAAAAATAGTTTGAAAGTAAAAGAATTTACTTAATTAAATAACAGAGATTAAAGAGATGAAGCAATTCGATTTAATTTGCAAAGTAGCAAACCAAGCTCAAAGGGAAAGTGAAGTTTAGGACCCATTGCGGGACCGACTTTACAACACACAATACCCGGGCAGAACCAGTCCACCAACACACCTAATGGGGGTCCAACCCCACATAAAAACAAAGTCCTAATGAACTCCTGAACCTCTCTGCTCAAAGGTGATTGAACAGAGGGTCCTAAAGTTCAAAAGCATTGATCATACTTCCCCAAGAAAGAAATAGGTGAAACGTGCCAACGATAGAAGGGTAATTTGGTCCATAAGGGACATGGACACATTACTGATGTATGAAGATAATATTACCTAATTAATATGGAGAGAGAATCAAATCCCCAACAGAGTCGCTAGAATTTGTCGGCACTAAAAGGGTTGGGGGTTGTGGAGTTGTTGGCTGCTAGGATGAATATCCCAAAACCCATTTAATTTAATTTAATATATAATTTGGAAAAAGTTGTATTTTAAATTTTTAAAAATACAAGACCGGACCAATCTCATCTCCCCAATAGCTTAAACAAATGAGCCTAATACCACAAAAAAATATATTCATCCTGAAGGGTAAACACACTACTTACTGGTAAGGCTCGATTAATTAAACTAAAGATTGTATGACATCTGTTAAGTCTCTGAAACCATTTTTTATTATAAGGCAACAAGTTCCCCTGTTTAATATGAAGGATTAAATAGGGTTTATATTAAGTTGGGTTTAGAAATGCTTCCTATAAGGCATGTCCCTATAGTTAATTACATCCAATATAACCGAAGTCACTTAAGAAAACTCTCAATAAAGATCAGGGGATATTAACTTCAAGGAGTTGAAAGGAATAGGACTTTTCAAGGAATTCAGAGAAAGAGGTGTGAAAGGGGAATGACACAAATTTGGAACATTTATTTTTGGAATCCGAAGGAAGGACTTGAGGATTTCACGGATCCTGACGAGAATCTTGGTGACCTTCCAAGCTATCCTACTAATTGGCTTCAATTTAGAGGAGAAAAATTTTAATATTTCATTCTGCCAATTTTATTAAATTAGGGCTTACATTCGTGTAAAACAATTACATAAATAGACTGGAAGATGCGAGGAATTAGGTCATGACGAACGACAACCTCCAAATCTTAAGGCGAGTTAGGGCTTATATTATATAGCAGAACCATACAAAGGTTTAAAGATAAGTTAAAAATTTATGTCACATAAGAAAACAATATTGAATTCCTATGGATTGTTATTTAATTCTAAGGAATGGTTTAGCTGGTGTAGAGATGTTTTGCTATTGAAGATGGCCATGCTGCCCACAATGCAAGCTCCAAGCTCCTCGTTGTAGCAAATTTAAGTTTTCTAACGTGTCAAGTTATGATGTCAAATCAAGTACCTCCTATGGTTATGGTTATTTAAATTTTTTGGGAGATAATAAAGTTGATTCGAGCGACACCGGTTAGGATCCTACGGTTCCCTCATTCTGGCACAACTATTTTCTTTTGGATTCAATTAGTCCAAATGAATTTACTAAACTCCATACTATGAGTTTCATACTTTCATTTAGATTGTGGGAAATCTCATTAGCAACCGTAAGTTACCTCCTCTGAGGGATTCCTGATCATCCGATAGAGATGTTTTAATTTAGTTGCAATTTTAGTTTTATGATGTATGTGATTAAATTTTGAGTTGTCTTTATATTTTGACTGTTGTGGTGGTTAATTTTATCTTGTTTAATTTTTAGTTTTGGTTTCAGTTTTATGGATATCGTAAAAGTTTCAGTTTTGACATACATGGTGACATCGTTGTTCAACATACAAGTTCACGAGCAGGAAAAGTACAGTTAAGAAATTGCAGGAAAAGAAAGTGTTGTAAACTATAAAAGCGTACCTGTCGAGTTTTCTTGTTCCTCCACTTGAAAGTATATATATATATATATGTATGTATGTATAATTTTGCACGAATTAAAACATGATTGTAGAAAAAGTAGGGAGTACAAGTTTAAGGCATGTCTACTAGATCCTACATCATATCTTAGTAGGTACTATTTATTTAAGTGTATAGATGATTCAACAAGCAAGGCATAATGAGTTTAATCATACTTTAAGATATCCAAAATATTATGAGAAAGGTTCAGAGAACAGGCCCCAGGCATCTCTCAATCCCTTAAAAAGTCCCGTTTGTTCAAACTCATTATATTGCTTAATAACTCATCCCTATCATACCCTTATGCTCAATGAACTGATATTCTAGCGAACCCTAAGGATGGGGTAATTGTCACTTGATCTTTTATTTATAAATTATATAGGTAAAGGCCCTTAGGATCATTTTGAGTCTAATTATGAAACTTAGCACTTTAATTTTAAAGATGGGCTTGTAGTGTCTTAAAAAGTCTTAAATTAGTTATAGATCATTTTCTAAACCTCATTAAATAAATATTGATTAAGCTTAGTTCACTACTATTCCCTTAAAACTTAATGATTAGAGTTGTAATTTTAGAAAAGATTTAAAGGTTTATACTTTAATCCTTATCATGAATCATAAATCATTTCAAACCATTTATTGGGGCATAAAATCAGTGAGTTATGATATTCCAAAATCAAAACCCTCATCTTAATATTTTTTTTATTTAAATATTCTTCCAAATTTCATCAATTTTAAGAAAATTACAAATTTATTTTTTACAAGACCACTGCGAGGTTGGTTACTACCATTTATCCCTTTCATATTCAAATCATCAAAACACATCAATTAAGATTATTTTTTGCCCATTTAGCCCTTTGGTTAAGCGTAACTATTAATTAAGCCTTAAATTCCAAAATTACCCTTTTGCCCCTGAGGCCCTAATACCCTATAATTCATTAAATTAGACTCAAATGACTTGAAAATTTTATGTTACCCCACTCATGGGTTAATTAGAATATTAGAGGAGAAAATGTGATTTTTTCTGAATTTGTTTAATTTTATAATTATTTCTAATGTAAAAATAGAGATTTTCAATGAAAATTTAATAACTCAACTAGGCAAAACTTCTATCCTTAAGAAAGTTATTGGAAGTTTACCAAGGTTAGAGGACCACTTGAACCAATTTTCATGATTTTTAGAGATTTAATTTAATTATTACAATTATTTGTTTATTTTGAGCATTAATTAAATATAAAATATTATTTAAGTAGAAAATGAAGTTTTATATTTTTATTAAATCTCTATGAGTTTAGGAAACCCAAAGAAACAAAATTCATATTTTGTGATAAATATTTTAATTATTGGAATTATCTTAGTGAAAAATTAAAGAAAATTCATTTTAAGCCTTTACAATTAATATCTTGACTTAGAAATTTAGGAAAATTATTTTAATTGGTTCTAAGTGATGAGGAAGCTAAATATGGCATTTTAGTGTTTGTTTACAATTCTACAATTTTTATAATTTTTAATTAATTTTTAATTATTTAAATGCCCAAAATAACTCGAAAATAAAGTATTTATTTTAATTCCAATTTTATTTTTCTTAGGTTCCTTTGGTCATAAGGAGCTCCCAAAATCAATTTGGTAATTTTTTAAATTTTATATTAGTTATTGTAATTATTTTAATATCAAAAATGATTTTTAACTTGATTAATCCATTTTCGTGGTCAAATTAACTTCAATTGACTTGAAATTTTTATGGGGAGCTCCTTTGATATTAAATTAGAGTGGAGGATGATTTTTAAGCATTTTACATTTATAATTACTCCAAATTAATTTTATTTCATTTTTTAGGGTTGGTAGCAATAAGGACTATTTTAATGACTTAAACCAACCAAAACATGTTTTGCATTTTTCTGGTATGTATTTTACTTAATATAGTTTTTATACCAAAATAGGGACCATTATCTTGAAAATTAGATAACTTTGGTTAAAAATGCCCCCTGACCTTGGAAAAATCAGGGGAGATACCTAATAATAACAGATACATCAAAAGCCCAATGGTCCCATGCTATGGTGAAATGTCTAGGAAAATTGAGAAATCAAGCAATAAAAATACTACTTAATTAATTAAAAATAATAAGTCCATAAAAAAATATGAAATCATTTCCACATTGTTCTCTAACTGAGCAAGAGGCTATTTTTATTTTATTTTTTGTGATTTTTCTACACAAAGATATGCATTTTTGAAGTTCTGGACTTTAAATAATTCAAGAAATTCCCTAATTTTTTACTTTTCCAGCGCGACGCCACCTCATCCTCGGCCTCTCCCAGCTTTCCACATCGCGCTCTCTGGTTCGGTGCCGCTAGACACCTCAACGCTGACTCGACCCGTGGTTCATGTTCCACTCCTCCATTTGGCTCCATCACGACTGTCCACTCAATACACGCGGAAATGGACGTCATCCATTCATCCTCCCCGAATTTTTGGCTCGAGAACCATCCAACTTCGAACCTTAATATCTCTCTCGATACTTAACCAAATTAAGTGTGATTTATTCCTATAGACCCGTCTATACTAGGAGAACATATCCATACAATCGATCAAGCTTTAAATCAAGTCTATGAGCATGGAGAATTAAATGAAGCTCGATTTAAGGGAAGAGTTCAATACCTTTGTCCAAGAGGTGTGTCCTTGATTGGGTGCTTCCAAAAGCTTGCCTTGAGTCTAAAGAGCTCCTAGTTGAAGCATCAAGCTGTGGTGAAATACCTAGGTATGATTTTGACCAAGGTCAATTTAGGGGTTCGATCAAAGTCCACCCTAGGGTGGTATGGTGATGGGGATTTTGTGGGGGGATCCTCTTCTCACTTTCAGAGGATGGTGTGGGAGCAAGGAAATTGACTTTGGTAGATTTTTGAGAGGTGTCCTATTTTGGGCTTAATTTTGAACTCCAAAATTGAGGTCGAGCAGTAGGTTTGAGGGATTGAGGGTGGTTAGATTTAACTTAGTGGGTCTTGAAGAAGCTCTGGGATCAATTTGGCAGTGTCTGCTCAAGGAATTCCAAGCTCTCTCCCCATGGGCGTGGAGAGTGAGTTTAAATAGAAGAGGCCATGGTGGCCCTTAGGAGTAATTGATGGGTGGAAAGGTTTGCTTAGGTGGAGTGAAGCAGCGTGCAAGTGTCCAATTGAAATGAGGTAGCATGGATGGGTTTAATTTTGATTTTTGGCCATATGGGCTTCCTTGGCGGTCACCATTAGGTCAGGGGGACCAGAGCTTGGGTTTGGTGCAATCAATTGGGATTGACCATGTGTAAAGGTGTTGGATTAAATAGGAATGAGGAAGAGCCATTTTGGGTCAATTTGGATCAAGACACGGTTTGGGGCTGGGTTCACCCACCAAGGAAGGTTTGGGTGCTGAGGAGAATCAAGTGGTTCAGCTGAAGTGGTGTGGAGACGTCCCCATCAAATGGATTTTGGCTAAGCATGGGTTTAAGTGTGTCTTTAAAAGGGTTAAAAACCTTTTTAAAGAGGTTTAAAAGTGGCTTATCCACTTGCCATTAATAGCTTGATGAGGCGGCAAGGCTCTCATGGCTCACCTATGGCTTAGGAGTGCCTTCATGGCTTACATGTGGCTTGACTTGCATGAGGAAGGATTTTGGAATTATGGGGTATTTTTGGTAAATTTTGGCATGATGCTTGATTTAGAATAATTTGATCATAGATCTAAAACTTAGGGAATGATTTTGATTGAATGGATGATGCAGGAAAATTGTCATGTGGGCTTTTAATTAAATTTGAGCTTTTGAAATTAAACATGGTGGGCTTTGACTTTTAAAATTGGAGGTGAATTTGGGATAAAATTTGGATTAATTGAATGTTTAATTTGATGTAGGAGGGTTTCATGAAGAGTTTGGAAGTGATTTCAAGTGATTTGAATTGAATTTTAAGGCCAATTTGGTGGATTTAGTCATATGGTCAAAATTGGGCCTTTTTGATTTGGGTAAATTGGGCTTGTAATTGGGGAAAATTGGGCTTGAATTTTGTTTAGATTGGGATTGGGGGTAGTGAATTTTGGTTTGGAATTAAAATTGGGTAAGATTGGGGTCAATTGGGCCAAGATTGAGGTTATTTTGGCGAAATAAGGCCCTCAAGGACAAATTTAGGGCTTTTGGTCAAATTGGGTCAATGTGATGGTTAAATATTGAAATTGGGAACATTTGGGATGATTTTGGAATTCTTGAGAATTTTTGGAAATTTTGAAATTTTTGGGTCATGAGGGGCATTTTGGTAATTTTTGACAATTTTGGGGGTATTTTGGAAATTTGGTGATTTTGGTGAATTTTGGCCAACTTAGGTCATGGTGAGTGGTTTGAGATGATTTTTTGGGCAAATTTGGGATATTTTGGGGAATTTGGTTATTTTATGCTAGAATGGGTAAGTAAGCCACGAAGTTATGTCAACCAATAGGAGCCATGGAGGATTGACCAAAGGAAAACATGTTGATATTTTCATACCTATTTTATACTATTTTTGATGATATTGCACTTTAAAGGAAAGGTATTATTGATGTTATGTTGCAGGAATGATGAATTAGGGGCATTGGAAAAAGGAGCGAATTTGGAGCGAAAAGGACCAAAATGTGAAGATTTGAACTAGGGTGCCGACGGCGAGCCCAACAGCACCGACGACGGACTTTTCCCAAGACTCCAGAATTAATTCACTTCAGACACCCGCCGACGGCGCCCTCGAGGCCACCGACGGTGAGCTCAGCGGTTATGTCCAACTGTGCATTGGATGAAATTTTGGAGGGGTGCTTAGTTTTGGAGGGGTGCTTAGGCTACTCTTGGGAAAACTCATCCACATCTTTAAAGAGAAGACTTTCGCCGAAAATAGAGGAGCGGGAGGCTCAAAATTGAAGTGTGGGAAAAGTGTAGAGAGTCTAAATTGTGAGAATTCTTGGAGAGATTATAAGAGTGGAGGGAAAGTGAAAGATTTCTTCCTCCTTCCGCTTCGAAGAGGAATTTTGTGTGATGTAAAGGCCGCTTCGAAGAGGAATTCTGTGTGCTGTAAAGAAAGGAAGAGATTCAAAGGAACTTCGAGGAGTTTTCTTTGGGATAAATTTGAGATAAGTTTATTTATTGTTGTAATTTGTATGACTTTGATTTTATATATAAATTTCAAGTTTTGTTGTGTTTTCCCCATGAGATCTGAGTAGTTTTCTCTGTCTTTCTCCTTGACTTGAGAATTGTGAAATGGAGATTTGAATTGGTTGAGCTATGAAAATGTTAAAGAAATTATGGTGATATTTTCACTTCAATCTTAATTTACTTTCAATCTGGCCAATTGATGTGTTAAAATATGTTGAGTTTTACAACTAAAGTGAAGATTACATCCAAGATTCAGGGAGGTCAAAGCCCTTGAAAGTTAGGTGCAAATAAATAGGGAAATAAAATTATCGAGCGTAGAATTAGAGAATTTAGGGTGACAGAATAAATCCCAAATTTGGTCCTATCATTTGGGTGCTGAAGTGTAGATGTTAGCCCTCAGGTGAGGGGAACGCGGGAGCTCCAAAGTGAGAGCTGGTATCCTCCCAGTCTAACCACGGATTCAGTAAATAAGCATAGGATTAGTCATCGTTCTTTATGTTTGGACCAAAGGGTAAAGAATAGGATTGTTCCTATTTGGCACATACAATATTTAATGCATCGCATTCCTTTACATTATCCAATTTATTACATAAGAATAGTAATTTTTAATATCTCAAAATTCTCCAAACCAATTCCTCCAAAAAGGGTTATCTTTAGAATTAATATTTGCATTTAGGAGTAGTTATTAGTTGTGTTAAACTTAAGACTTACATTTAGGATTATCTATTAGTAAAACCTCTTAAATCACAATTCCAAACTAAGGACTAATAGTAGTAGATTATAATTTGACTAAGGACCTCTTACCTCGCTTCCCTGTGGGATCGATAAACGGGACTCCACTAGAGCC